>NW_017307664.1:308231-328695 GCF_000935625.1 Nanorana parkeri | reverse complement strand
AAACTTAGTCTTTTTAAAAATAAGTTTTAAATCAATTTTAAAAAATAAGATTAAAAAAAGGTTTTATTGACTCAAAAAAAAGAGTTAGCCTTTATATTGTGGCTGATTACAGGCAACGATAAAAAATATACCCGTTCTGAAAACATTTTAAACATAACTTTTATGTTGTGACCCACAACATGCAGTGGTATGAATTAATAAAATTGTGTCCATTGTGGGGCTCATATTCCTTTTTTTTTTTTAGTGAAATGTATTATTAGCTGTGTGCCTAATTTTTTATTTTAATGATAAACCAATCATGAGCTACATCTTATTGAAAAGCTGGGGATCACAATACATCTAGAGCTATAGGAATTTTTTAAAGCTTATTATAGTACAGCTAATCCGTTTGTAATGATATTACATTTAGCCACATTTTATTGGTCAAGTGGTTTTAGGCAAATGTACATAATTAAAGACAAACATGAATATCTTGAATAAGAGAGAAAAAGACAAAAAAATATTTATCTATAGATATATCTAAAAATATCTTTTTTGTTCATGTAGGAAAGTGTTAATACATTTATGCTGCTATTCCCCTGAACTGTTTTTTGTCTCCGCTTTCCCAACAGTAGCACACAAAACTTGTGGTATTTCTAAACATTTTCTAATATAATAATGTCTCTTTACTCTGTTTGCTTTTCAGATATTAACTTTCTAGCTTTTTCCTTCCTAAGAATTTTCCTTAATTGTTAGTTCTCTTTATTTTTAGCATATTGCATTGAAGTATTATTATGTGTAACAATTATAAAACACTAAAAAGACCATAAAACACTATAAAGTACAAAGGTGAGGATTTAAATGGCTATTATTTTAAGACACTCCTACTATTCTATTTTAAAGACGGGTCCTCTCAGATATACATGAAATACATTTGTTATTCGATTGCATGTGCATCACTAGAACATGACCCATCGTTTGTTTTTCTGAAGAACTTTAAGCGTGTTATGCCGGCATAAATTGTGCATTTGTAACATGGCTTTGAAATATTTTACCAATAAAACATAATTTGTTATGAACATGAGACACTTTTTTCTTTTCTTTTTACATTTGTAGCTAACTAGCGTGTGTGCCTATCATTGATCTCTCTAAAATTACCTTTTGGGGAGATGTCCTGGTGTGGACTTCACTGTGTTCTCCCAACAGTTTATTCTCTTGTTAGTGAAAAGCTTATCAGAGCAAACTGCGGTAGAACCATGGACCCGGTCCATGGACTCTTGGTGGTCTTCTGTGCAGCCTTCCTCAGCTTTGACAGGTGAGACAGAGACTCTCCAGTGCCACTGCTCTTGGATGAATATAGCTGTGGTCGGAGAATAAGCAACTTGCCAAAAATATATGGGCAAGGCCACACACAGTCTTTAAAATAGTCATTGTAGGCTTATTTTTAGTCGGTGTGTGTCTTAATATTTTATGGTTCCTGATACAACAAGGGAGTTATGTCAAGGGTCAAAGAAAATTATTATGCGACTAATCAAAGAGGAAGTGTTATATTTAAGGGCTTTGCTGCAAACTGTTTTTTTTTTTTTTTAAATGGTTGGAGACACGCTGGTGGAATCAGTGCCTTTTCATTGAGACATCAGCCCCCGTTCAGTAGTTGAGGGGTGGAAAGGAGGCGCGGATGATGGTGAGAGGTTAATGTGGAATTAAACCGGCTGATTTATTGCTCGGACCTTCAAACATTTGTAATCAATTAGACACGGTGTGATAACTGCCCTGACAGGTATTTTTCCCCTTCGTTTCTGGCACTCTCATAGGGTTCCTTACACATCTTGTACATATTTTTAGAATACCAAATACGTATTCAAAATACTTTTTTTTTTTCTGGTACCTTAAGTGAACTTTTTGTGCTTGAAAGTTTAACCCTTTCTGTGTGCGATACAAGAATTTTGTCAATAAATGATAGATGTATATTGGTAAAAAGTTTACTGAACCTTTAAAAATGTAGGACTTAAAGTGACATTAAAGTAAAATCCCCCCCCCTCCAAATCCTGTTGTAAGGACTTACCTTAAATGATGCCTCTTATTCCGATCTTCTTCTTTACTGTTCTTTTCAGCTGTCCCTCCAGCGCTGGTGCTGGTCTCCGATCCAGCACTGACTCCTCCTGTTCTCCGCTTCTCTCATGCCCCACGAAGTCTGTGCAGGTGCACGCTGTTCCATAGACTTACCTTGTGTCTCTCCTCATCTCCCGGCCGAACATCTGAACTGCGCATGGGCCCGCCCCAAGATCCTTTGCGGCCGCCCGAGACTCTTCAGATGTTCGGACGGGAGCGCGCGGCGGAGACGCAGGCATTTTATTAACCCTTTTTAAAAGGTTTTTTTTTTAAAAATGGGTTTTGCATAGATCTACTGCTTGTTAGCCATAGATATATGCAAAAACACACTGAGGTTTTAATAACCCTTTAAATAGTATGTTTACGTCATGATATAATCTATTCTGTAATTTAGATTGTTACATTGTGCAGAGGATACCTAAAGCACTTTGCAATGCCTGGGTAAAAAGATCTCAGGCTGAAACGTCGGGAGCTTTAAACACATTGAAGTAGTATTACACTCTCAATCGTTTTTCTTTATTGGATCCAGATTAATCAAATATACCTTGCTCAGCAAACAATTTATTTCAGCTTCTGCCAGAGTCATCGCGTTTCTGAACTGCTCCAACTCTCTCAGCTCGGCTTCCCTCAACTTCCTGTCCACTATGAGATCACAAGGGACAGCACAATCTCTGGCAGCCATCTATCTACTAGCTTTGAGTAGGGAGAAGCAGCATCCGTTGTGATTAAAGTGTTTTAATCGACATTTGAAATAGCCTAAAAACC
Source organism: Nanorana parkeri (assembly GCF_000935625.1). Taxonomy (NCBI): domain Eukaryota; kingdom Metazoa; phylum Chordata; class Amphibia; order Anura; family Dicroglossidae; genus Nanorana; species Nanorana parkeri. Next base: position 325,839 of record NW_017307664.1, on the reverse strand, counting down.
CTTTGACTTTAATATCCCTTTAAAGGGGCAAATTAGAAAGTAGACTTTCAAGTTGATATTTTGAATTTGTCAGTTTTGAATGATCAAATATATGATAAATGTCACCAGCACACCTATGTCTTATGCCAATAATCCATCTTCTTTATTGATGCAGACTGTCGCAAAACAACGTTTCAGGGGCCACGCAAGGTCCCCTTCATCAGGTTGTAGTATTTAGTAGTATAATATTTGAAGATGCACGGTGTCATCCGTGGTTACTACAGCACCCTCCTTCATACATAGGGGTTCCGGTAAGGAGTGCAGCAGTTCCTCTCCAAGTTTTGAATTATCAGTCACATGCTTATATAGTAAAGGAAGACTTCAGCCGAACTCCGTTGAACACTGGGTCAGCTTATTGAAAGTTCATCAGTGACTACCCGAGGTCTGCCCCCTCTGACATGTTTCACCTAATCTTTGTGACTAAGCCCAAGATTGGGTGAAACATGTAAGGGACAGACCTCTCGCTGATGAACTTTCAATAAACCGATTCAACGTGGATTGGAGTATGACCGCAGTCTTCCTTTACTTTATACCTGCTTGGTTAGAGCGAGGACACACTCCTGCCTGGGAGCACCCAGGTGTCTTTCCCCTGCTAGAGCTTTGGAGAAGAGGTGCTTTGTTCCTATGCTTTGGTGTATCAGTCACATGGTTGTTAATAATTAGGGATGCACCGATACCAAGTACCGTACTCAGTACAAGTACAGATACATTTTGAGCTCCAAGACTAGACTCGAGAAAAAGTCAAAAGTTAGGAGGCAGCTGTCATTTGTAAGGAGCACGCGGAGCTCCCGGGATTTGTACATCTCTGTTTTAATATATGATTTTGTTTTTATAAATAAAGGGATGCACCGATACCAGTTTTGCGAGTACAAGTACTGATACTTGCCCGAGTACTGATACATTTTTGTTTATTGTCAGGCGACAGTTTTTCTAAAACAATATCGACAATGATGGAGCGCCAGGGCCAGGTCCCAGCTGCAACTCTGGTAGTTCTCATGAAAATGCCCAAGTATCACGACTGGTATCTGGACATCCCTACTAATAATTATAAAGCTCTTAATGAGGAACTGATCTCAGGAAAGCTGTGCCCGAAAAAAGGCAGGCGTAGGGCTAGTCATTTATTAATACTAATACTAGTACTAGTCATTTATTAATACTAGTTTAATACTAGTCAGTATTTCTTGTGGTCTCACTGCAGCTGATCCTTTCCCTCAACAGGCTTATCATGCCTTGTGTGGAGGCAGCCATCTTTGGAAAGGCAGGGCTTTGCTTCTTCATTTTAGAGTCACCAGCATTAGAACAGTGAGCAATGCAATAGTGATATCACCAAATAGCAGTGCCTTAGGTCTCACACTGTATATATAATATTATTATTATACAGGATTTATATAGTGCCAACAGTTTGAGCGGCGCTTTACAATATAAGGAAGATATTACAGTTACAATACAAATCAAGACATGTTGGTAAGGAGGGCCCGGCCCATGAGAGCTTACAATCTTAAATAGCTAAGAGGATTTATGGATAAAAATCTTTACATGAAATAGATGGCTCTAATGTGTAGTCCATACATGCAGATGGATTACCCCTCTTTTTGGTCACAGATGACTCGACACTATAAAATTTCCTGAGGAATATCTACTTTTGAAAATGCTAGTTGCCTGGCTATTAGGTTGAGTCACTGATTTCAGGGCTTTCTGAATCACTTTTCTAGAACACCTATGCCTTTCAGAACTCCTTAACTGCATACGTTTTTTAGGCTGGTGAGTAAAAGTATTAGAGGTATGACTGCCAGGCAAATTATGATCAGATTGAGAGGTCAACAATGGCATTCTCCATGTGCCTCTCAGAGAAAAGAGGTATCTTAAAGTGACCCTAAACTCAGAAATTAAATCTTAAAAATACATCCAAGTACCTTAACTATTAACAGAAATAAATCTTATTTGTGTATCACTCGGCTGCAGGTCCTCAAATCATCTCTGAATTGGTGCTGACACTGTCCTTCCTTCTGGAGGGGGGCTACTTTTGTTCCCCATGGTCCCTGTGTGTGTTGTAAAGTAGTCACCGCGCCAAGCTCACTCCTTTGATGGACTAATATCTCATGTTTAGTTTATTCATTTTATTAAGTTTACTAATTTGTATTGAGATTGTAGTCCATGACAGGAGTGATCTGCGGGGTCCCGTGGAGCCACCATTGTGTGTGGTAGTAAGCTGTGTATATCTCCACAAATACACAGGCACAGCAAGGCAATCCATTCCCCTACTCCCACTTCTCCTTTGTCCAAGCCAGTAGATAGACAGACAGTTGCTGAAGACGGCTCTCTCCCTTGTGATCTTGCACTTGAAGTTCAGGGAAGCTGAGCTGAGAGAGTTCGAGCTGTTCGGAAACATGTTGACTGCAAGTGCTTGGGCAGAAATGTAAAGAAATACTTTTCTGGGTAATGTATATTTGTTTGATCTGGATTCATTATAGAAAAAGGTTTGAGTGTTTAATACTACTTTAAACCCTCATAGGGGCCGAACGGCAGTAAGTGAATAGCCAAGTGGCATTCGGCTCGGCTATTCTGCTCGGTACCTCCGTGGTACTGAGCAGAATAGTAAATGAATGAGAATAACTAATAAAAAAAAAAAAGTTGAAAAAATTATTTAAAAGTGCGAATAAGCTGAAAAGAAATTGGGAGGAGCTAACAGTGACAGCTAGCTCCGCCCAACTGTTTCCTAATGGTTGGCACCTGCTACAGTCTTCGAGCAGGTCCTGGCCAATGAATAACAACTCCGCCCAGTTGTTATTGTTTAATGACAGTTCAGCGTCCCCAGGTGAATTGGGGACGCTGATCTGTCATTACAACTGGGTGGAGCTATCCGTGAGATCACGGCTGGCTCCGCCCAGCTGCCATTTGTGGGGCAAAGGCCGGCCTTTGACTGGCCGTTCGACCTGCTTCGGCTAACACTTCGGCTCAGCCGAACCAAAGCAAATTCCTTCGGCTCGGCTGCCTTTGGGTGCTGCACGGGCTATAATGAATAGCCCGTACAGCAGCACTTCAGTTAGACTGAACCGAAGGGCTCTCGCAACCGAAGCTACAGCTGGATCCTTCGGCAGCTTGTGAATAGACCCCCTAGTGTTGATGGAGGAATCTGTTCTATTTTTTTTTTTCATTGAGCGCGCAGTTTGTGAACCTATGGGAATGAATCAAACTACTTTGAATTCATTTTATGGACCAATCATCAGGAATTGTGTTATATTGTAATATTTGTGGGTACATTTCTTTATTATACTTATGAGGTCATTGTAACAAGACTGTTACATCATTTTAATTTTATTCTTTACTGTAATTAACAACAATGATCCTTGGAGATTTATGAAATTCAATAAACGATAGAAAATGGAGAAAAAAAAAAGATCATATATAAACTTGTCTCATTAGAAGAAATGTATACAGTGTTCTAGGTAATTGCCTCCTTTTTATTTAATTTTTTTTCTAAAAAACAAACCAAAACAATACTCCAGTCTGTGTATATTGCTGCTGTATTCTCTTGTTTGGCTTTCACATTGAAATTGCATCTCCAGGCTTGATGCAATCAGCATAACCTCAGTGAATCATGTTCTTTAATTATAACGTAGCAGTTAACTATGTTTCTTTATATGCATACCGGTTAAAAAGAGCTCATGAGATCTTGGAGAACATTTGTGGTCAGTTGATATGATGACTTACAAAAATGACTTTTACTTACCTAGAGTGACTTTTTTTTTTCCAGAACTAAATGTCTCCTTTTTGAAGCCATTTCAAATGCTGGTTAAATCACTTACAATGGATGCTGCTCCTTGGGGTTTTAGTTTCCTGCAGAATCACCTGGTCCCCTGAGCACTTGCCCTGATATCCTGTTTTAGGGTGTCTCCTTTCCCTGGCAGGGTCCCATGGACCCCCTTGTGTGTGTTAATAGGCTGTGTGTGTCTCTACAAGCTCACAGGCACAGCTAGGCAAGACGCTCTCCTGCTTCCTTCTCCAAGCTAGTAGAAGGATAGTTGCTGGAGACTGATATGTACATTGGGATCTTAGACTGGACAAGTTTAGGGAAGCTGAGCTGAGAGAGGTGGAGTCTGCTGTTGGCAAACATGATGACAGGTCACAATATATTGGTATTGGTATATATTTGTCAAATTATTTTCCCCGATGAAGGGACCACATGTGGTTCCGAAATGTTGCATTTCCTTGTGACACCATGTGTATCTAAATGTCAATAAAAGATGGATCGATGAAGTGGACCTTGGTGTGCTGGTGACCTCATAATCTCCTTTAGTCTTACAACACCATCCGTTGGCCATTTAAATTAAAGGAGAACTATGAGGTGGGTGCTTTTCACTCACCTCATAGTTCTAGCCGACCTGTGACAATGAGACTGTCACAGGTCAGCTCAGTAGACCGGGATGCGAGCGAACACATACCGGCGTTCGCTTACCTCTCAATCCTGTCACGGCTCTCTGCCGTGACAGGGGAGGGGTTGGATTCCCCCCTCCCCGCTCCGATCCACCAGCGCTGACTGGTGGATCGGACCGGGGAGGGTACAGCTGGAATACTTCACTACACAGGTAATAAGGCACCTGCACTTTTTTTTGTTTTAATGCAGGGCAGCACAACCTACGGAGTGTTCACATGTGTGCATTGTGGTACACTGTGTATTTGCATTTATTCGAAAAAGTACAATCCCCTGTAAACAAGAAATCCCTAAAGAGTGGAGATGGTCTAGTAAATGGATCACAATGGGTAATATAATATAACAAAGTTTAATGATTCTTAACACTATATTTATAAAGACACCTATAACATGACATTTAAAAACAATTAAAAAACACTGTGTATTTGCATTGGGATGCCATTGAAAATGCATAACATTCAAGCCCAATGAACACAGAGCTGTGGCTTAACGTGTGTTGTAGCACATGGAAATATTAATGTTTTACCTTGGCTTCACCACAGTGATGCCAATAGGATACCCAGACTTTTTTTTTTGTGCCCACCCTGCTTTGACTGCCGTATTGGCGCCATTCCCACCATTGACAGTTGTGATATGTAGACGACGAGCAACAGCCAAATCCAGCTTCTCATTTTTCACAATGATGACTGTTGAAGATAGAGGTTGGTATAGATGTAAGTAGCACTTAGCAGTGTTCTATAATAGATGCAGTTTTTGATTGCTGCTGATTTTGCAGCTCATGGAGAAATGATTCTCTCATCGCTTGGAAAGATCAGCAGCAAGCCTGGGGTTTACAGGCATTTCACAGCTTTCTATATTACATTGTATGTTTTCCATGACTGGGGCCTTACTCTCCATTTGTCTCAGTGATTCATACCTCTCTGTGATTTATTGTATGTTATTAATAATAAAAAAAAAAAGTGATTTTTGCCTTTTCCCCTCTTTTTTTGTCGTCTGCAGTTTTTCTTTGTGTGGGTTTGAGCTTGCAAGGCAGGAGTTTGCTTAGATTTCATTTTTGAGAAAAATTATTCCAGTCTTTGTGAGCTGGGATATTTTCAATAGCTGGTGGCATCATTTCAAGCTAAATATTCTCTTCAACGCTTAACATAAAAAAAAGAATGGATTGCAAAATTGCCTTCTTGGACGATGACACCTTCATTTGTAAGTGAACTTTCCCTGCTCAATCTTCTCTTCAAGACACCCTCCTGTTGATTGCCCATATTGCATTGGGTTGCTTCAGAATTGGTATCTAGAAGTAGCTATTAGTGGATATACACTGAGTGGCCAGATTATGACCACCTGACGTTTGTAGGCAAATTAGCTATAATTTCGTGCTGAAGTTGCTAGAGGGCCAGACCATTCTAAATAGGGAAGCAGGTTGTTTACCACGACAGTAGAAGTGATTTCTGAAGATACGGGGAAACAACGCGATTTAACAGCCTTTGAACGTGGGATGATTGTTGGCGCTCGGAGCCATGGAGCGAGTATCAGCAAAACAGCAGAATTCGTTAAATCAAGAGCTGCTGTTGTAAAAGTGTTTAAAGACTGGACTGTCAGCGGAAAATCTAAGTCTGAACGTGCAAATTGTGGCCATCAGCGACTAGTCAATGTTAGGGCAGAACGGAGAGTGGCAAGACTGGTACAAGACAACAGAAAGGCAACAGTGCCGTGTCAGATTTCTCGCATTACCTTTCAACATCTCCTGGAGTCACGAGGCGGCCCAACGAAGTCATCTCGTGGAGTCATCTCGTGGCCCAACAAAGTACTGATGAGGTGGTCATAATAATCTGGCAACTCAGTGTATATATATATAAATATATAGGCAATGACTTCTGAAAGTGAAAGAAAAGTATGAAAATTAAAAAGTTGTTAGACCTTTAACTACCCTTACTTTATGTACATGGGATCGCTTACATCGTAAATTCAATTGGTCTTATAATTCAATACTTATACCTCTAAAAGGGTCTGATTTTTTTCCCACCAGGCAAACACGACCCATCCTTTTCTAATTGGTCAACCTCCTCTAAGTTGAAACTATGTGATGTATTAGAAGGTTCCTCACTACTCTCCCTTACGAAAAAAACGGGGCTCGTTCCCTCTAGACTTCTGGAAACATTACCAGTTGTCTCATTTTATACATTCACTAACGAAACCTTTAAGAGCACCTAAGGAATTTACACCATTTGAATCTCTAGTAGGTTCTATGACTATTCCCTCCCATTGTCTTTCATACTTCTATAAAAATATAATTCAATTTAATTATGACATCCCCCCCATCTATATGAGCAAATGGGAAATGGAATTTAAACGCAAACTTACTCCTGATGAAACAAATGTAATATTATCCTTAGCGACGTCTTCCTCTATTGATGTCCCCATGTTGGAGACCAATTATAAATGAATATCCAGATGGTATAATGTCCCTACTAAAATACATAAATTCAGTACTCATTATGATCCTAATTGCTGGCGATGATGTGGATCTCCGGGTAGTTTCAACCACATATGGTGGGATTGTCCTTCGATTAAACCCTTTTGGACTTCAGTCACTTCTATTATTCACAAAGTATGTGGCATACGACTACCCTTAGACCCTTGGATCTGCCTATTTCATATTAGCTCCGACTCTCCTGGTAAATATAAGAAATCTTTGGTTTCCTTTATGCTGGGCACTGCTAAGTCACTAATACCCAGATATTAGAGGACAACTCGAATACCCTCAAATATACGACTAGTTTATACAATTAGACTCTCTACTAGACTTCTAGAAGAATTGTTGTATTCTAATCGGGATGATTATGCCTCTTTCTATAAAATCTGGGCAAGCTGGTTGAACTTTAAGGCCTCAGATTCACACTGTTAACTTATCCGTCCGATGAATTTTCATTTACTTTTAAATTGCATCATAATATGCGATGCATCTTATAGTTCTCACTTATAACATCCAAGTACTTTAAGATTTGAAATAAGTTCAAATACCATAACTAGAGTTTGTCATTCCCCTGTCTAATTGCCTTCCTTCCCTTTTGTTCCAATCCTTAATATTTTTCTTATATTGTTGGACATGAGTGTTCTTATGCCATACATGCCTTTTCCAATAATTGTTCAATAATCTTTCAATATCTTTATGTGATTTATGTTCTGTTTATTCAGTATTGAAAATTAATAAAACTTAAATTAAAAAAAAACAGTTTCTTGAGGGTAGGGATTTTTGGCAGTAGAGACACGCAAAGTCTCTTCTGCCCGTAACATTCTCCCTCTTTTTAATTTTTTGTGTATCTAATTCGAAAACCAAAAATGTTACATATTGCAGCTTACCAATCCTTACATTTTGTGGCTGCACTAGTTTTTTTTTCCACCTTTCTTTACATCTGGTGATTCGATGAGTAACTCAATGCCTGCCTTAAAGTGACACTAAACTCTTAAAAATGCCATTGCCATTCAAAAACTAGCGCTTTCGGGGCCACACAGGGTCCCCTTCGTCAGGCTCATTCTGATGAAGCTTTTGATGAAACATTCTGAGCCTGATGAAGGGGACCCTGTGTGGCCCCGAAATCGCTAGTTTTTGAATGGCAATGTTCCTTCAATAAATGAATTTTTGCTAATTTTCACTCAATGCTGGTGACATTCTTAACAATTTTGGTTTAATTCACTGACTTGGGAAAAGTATGCACTTGGTTAAGTCAGAGCTCCCTATCTGCCTGCTTGTTGGAGGGCATTGACTCTGAAAGTATTGATACTACAACATCTTCATGAGAGCCAAGCAACTAGCATTGTCAGATGGTAGAAGCAACAAATTCAGCCCACATCTCAGTACAAGTTTTTCTTTTTGAAAGGACAGTGGAATGCCACAAAATTACAGACTCCAAAACTACCACAGAAATGAAACAACACCACTGTGACCCAGTCCAAACAAAAACTAGATGTTATTAGCTTCCCAAACCTGAATTTAAAGTGACTTTCTCATGAGAGAAGTACAGGAACTGCCATTGTTGGCCTCTTCTTCAAAATGCAAATTGCTTGGCTGTGTATGATTAATGGAGAACTATGGGACAACCTTTTTTGCCCATATTTCTCTTCTGGTCATTGGAGGACTTATACTAATGTCCTCTGGTGACCCAAAAGAGAGAACTATTGCCCACTATTTGCTGAGAGCGCAGAGGCACGCTAATACTGTCGAGATCCACCCTGCTGGCTGATTGACGGCTGGCTCTGCCTCTCTAGAGTGTGCCCACCCCCCTGTCCATTCCTTCATTCAACGCAGGAGAAACAGAGAGGGGAGGGGGGTAATCCCTGTGGGGAGCAGTGAGTTGAATTATCGGAATTATTGTTTTTCTGTTACCCCATAATTCTACTTTTCATTCACAGACACAGAAAATGCATGCTGTAAATGGTTGCTATAGTTAGTCCAGGTCAGTGACTGTTTAAAAGCATTCACGCCATAGCATAATCATCGCAGCCAAGGGGAAAATCATTCTCAAAGCAGAGTTTAGCAATGGCAGCTTCCATCATTTTGTGATGACAGATTGCCTTTAAGGGCAGAGCTGCTTTTTAGCTTGCATCCAGTACCAACAAACAGAGATGCATAACCTATTGTAAACCTGGACACTGGAACAAGGAAAATGAAAGTAATGTGGTCCCAATAGACTTCTTTCCCCCATTTTTTTGTTTCATCCAGATTGGTTTATGTTTTGACAAAGCCAAAAGATGTATTCAACACACAGGATTTGTTGCCATCTGTTAAAAATGGTCAGGGACCCATAATCAGTAGGGGGTCATTTGATTTAATGGATGTTCTGCATTGTTGTTTTATAGAAGTATATAAGCCCATTTTTCAGTAGTAGTCACGGTGCAAACAGTGTTCCCTGGTGATGTTCACATATTCTAGCTTTATACCCCAATACACAATGCTAAACAAATTATAGTGAGGCTTCATGGACACTAGGAAGAAGTCAAATGCCTTTTGTATTGCCTCCCCAGTCACCACATTTAACATACTGAGACCTTATAGGAAGCTCTAGAGTTCACAATGTACAGCAGCTTTCCAGATCTTCAACTCTTAAAGACCTGGTGACTTTTCTACATGAAGAATAATGAAGATATCACTATATATTTCACAAATTACATGCCGGCATTCCACTGAGGACTGAAACTTTTCTGAAGGCAAATGGTGACCATACTCATTTTTCTTTGCCTGAACATACCTGCAGCAGCCTCCTTTGCTGTATGTCCAAATCTTGGGCTGTTCTGGAGCCACAGCTCCAGCATACTCTAGTACTGCTGACATTTGCTAGCCCCTTACTAACTCTCAGTGAACCAACCCGATCAACCCAGATTCTACAAATTGGAAAGAGGCACTTTTAGGCCAACACAACAGACCTCGTGTGTCTCTTTTCTTGACCTATAACAAGCTGGCCCACAGTAAGCCCATGGAACATATATAAACAATTTCACTAAAGATATGATATGTTGTTACTCACATTCTTTTGACGACATTAATGTTTTTCTTCTTAGTTTGCTGTGCCTATCCTCCTGAGGAAGCCATACTTGGCAAAAGGCATTGAGGACCATACATTGCATTCAGACACCCTAATATGAACTATTAAGGGCCTTTCTGTCATTATTCTTATTCATGAACCATGAGGTGTTTTCTGTATCTTGATGGATGGATATCAAACTATATGTACATGTAAATGGATTTTTATTGTCTTTTTAAAAAGAAAAAGTATTTAATAAACATGAAATATGAATTTTAATTAAGCAGGTCTGTTGTGTTGGCCTAAGAGCCCCTCTTTCCAATTTGTAGAACCCCTGTTGATCCAGTTGGTTCATTGAGAGTTAGTATTTGTCATTTGGGGTGTAGCCACTCGGGCTTCCCTCCACTGCACACCGTGTTAATCTCTACACTTGCTAGCCCCTTGCTGTCTCTTGCACATTCCTAATGAGACCAGTCAGACAGGCCATTAAAGTGAGGGACCAGTGGGAATGGGGGCGTTGCTTTGTTTGACAGGACAACCCTGAATTTTGTAAGGGCAAGGTTAGGAAGGCTTCTGCAAGGTATTGACACCTTTCAGTGTCTATACTTTATATTTGCAACAGTTTTTTCTAGCTGCTCAATCTGTAATCCTTACCAGCCTGTCAGTGTTTTCCATTACTACCTGCATGCTGGTTTTTTTTTTTCTTTTTTCAGCGCACACCAATGTAATGCAAGGTGTTAACTGTTTCAATTTAGAAACAAGGCAAACTGCCTTGTCTGTATGTTAGGGCTACATTGGAAAAAAGCACAATCCCAACACTTCTGGTGTAAACAGGCCCTTAACATTTCCATGGTTTTCATACACTTAAAGTGTTTCGTCTTCTTGGTTATGAAGGTTATGGATTCTGCTTGGAAAACTCCATTAGAGAGGAACTTCATCCATCTGTGTTTTTTTTTTTTCTTTCCTCCTCTTACCTGGTTTCTTAGGTTAGCCTCAAATCACCTACTTACACGTCCAGCGAATCCAGAATTGACCTGCTGTAATCCACCGAAGGCTTACGTCATTAGGGGGTTGCCTGTCTCTTCCAGGTTTTTGTAGCAGGTCCCCCGATGATCCATGATTGCGGTTGCTCAGTGTGTTCTTAATTGCTCTGAAACCTCCTGGGATGTGTGATGTGAAAATACCAGAAGGCTTTGGGCATCTGGTGTTATAATTCTTGCCACGAAAGTGGTTGCACAGGCTGGGTCCCCCAAAGAAAGTATATACCCCCCGGAAAAAATGTAGTATCTGCAGTTTCTTTAAAGGAGGGGGGGGAAAGGAGCAATATTGCTCAAGGACAATAAAAGAAAAGGAGTGAAGGTCCGCTTTAACCTTCGAAACAGAGTGGAAAAACACCAAAGGGAGAAATGTGTCTGCGGTATACTGTTGACTAGTTGGGTGGTATGTGCAGTTCTGTTTACTTACCAAGAATGCAATGTTATCACAGACAATGTGGTCTCATGGCCTCTGATGTCTCTGCATCAGATATAGGCAGACGTATCTTGCCAGGCCAATGCCAGCTGTTTGAAGAATTGTGTTGATATGCCATTGCGTAGTACATTTAAGGTTCATTTACACAGACGATTAGCTTTTGTGACAGAGAAACTTCGGCCACCTTCCGCACGAACAGTCTCGGCCAGCAGTCGCACAACCAGATTTGTACCTAGTACAAATCAATGGACGGAGCTGCTACTGTTCGTATGCAACTGTCTCTGAATGCAGACAGTTTGTGTCCAGGGCTGGTGTGCTCCGGCCACAGCTAATAGTCCAGTGTAGGGCTGCAACAACTAATCGACATAATCGATTATAAGCGATTATTGAAAAAGTTGTCACCTTTTTCAATAATCGATTAATCGAACTCAATAATCGGCTAACTAATCGATTTTGAAAATAATCGTTAGCTGCAGCTCTAGTCCAGTGTGTATGTGGCCATAGCACAGAGTGCTGCTGCCTTCAGGTTCTGCATTTAGCAGCATTTGGCTGCAACTGAATGCAACAGTAATCAGCCCTTATAGATTCTGGCTTCATCTATTATGGATTAAAAGGATTGGTGAATGTGATGCCCTGGAAAAGATATTGTCCACCAAAGCTGGACAGTCTATTAACCTACACACATACAAACACACTGTGGCCAGTAGGTGCACAGAAAGATTAGAACACCTTTTGTATGGCAGTTGCGATGTCTGTAGTTTATAAACCACAGTAGATAACACTATGTTATAAGGTCTGCAGTCTTTAAAGTGCTGTCTGAAGAGAATATTACCTGCCAACCAGTCTTGGACTATGACATCCATCTATTATTGAAAGGAGTTGAAAGAGCCCACCTTGATTTGAATAGTAATGCATTTTAGGAAATGCAGATAGGTTAAATCATGAATAAATTACATGTTTTAGTTTTTTGCACTATTCTGAATTATTATATATCTTTTCACTATTACTGTATATGTTTTCTACAATCTACTTTTGACAAACTTTAGGGCTTTTCTTAGATCTCAGACAGTTGTTTGTGGACACAATTTAAGCTTCACAAGAAGTATTTCTGGCTCTCTGTGTTCATAAATATGTAAAATGGTTTTTCCTGAGCTTTGTGTTTCTGTTATGTAGGTTATGGAGGAGGAGGTATGTATGGAGGAGACGCCTTCAGCGCCTGTGTATCTCAGAAGAACAATAACCATTAGCCAAGGTTATCAAATTTGTCTGATGTGCCTGTACCAAATTGGCCAGATAAGGTGATGTTCATCTCATGGCTGGGCCAGCTTTAGGCTTCTGTTACCCAGTTGAGGATCCTGAAGATTTTGTGGCCTGTCGGACACGGCTGTTGACAAGACATGGCTATCTCTTTTAGTTGAAAGTGCTTAGTGAGGTCATCTCTTTCTCAATGTGTTATTGGGTTGTTTTTCTGAGAAATGATGACATCATCTAATTGGTTTGTTGTTATTTACTTTCCAGATAATGATCTATTATCTCGCTGTGGTCTAATTTTAGGCTGCCTGGATGTAAAAGGCAACTGAAGTTGGATTTGTCATCATTATTAATTGCCTTGTTTTCTGCTACGTAGGATCAGTGGATCTTTTCTGACTGTTGTACTCAATAGTATTTCGTTGGGGTGAGTTATCACTCTTGGTGGACAGTTATCATACTGTAAAGGTCATGCAGTAACACATCTTTGTTCACAGATCTGAGTGAACGCTGATTAGTTGTAGGAGTTAATAATGGACATATTCATTCTCCAGCTGCATGTTAATAATTGTAATTCTGCTGCTGGGGAAAATGGGGATGTGTGTTCATTTTGTTCACACGAGACTGCAAATGATGGAACCATGTATTTACGGTAAGCGTTACAATCAGTTCTTTCTCTGTCGGATCCCAAGTCATGGTCACCTGACTACTTGTATTACACCGCAATAAGCAGTGTGTCAGAACTGTGACACAACAAATGGTAATTTGCATGAAATAATATGCAGAGCAAAACATAGTGCTATCATTGGTCTTTATAATGAATTTAAATAAATTAAATTTCTATCAATTAAATATTTTAATTGGGGGTTTTTAGGCGCTTAGTCAATTAGCCAAAATATAATTATATCCAAATCATAATCATATAAAATATTTCTTTATTCATATCATGATTAAAAATTATTTTAAACATGTAAAAAATTAAGTATTCCAATACATGTTGACATCATGAACGCTTTCCTTAGATATATTCGTGCAAAAGTCTAAACCTCCAAATTCCACTCCAATTGTTACTCCGGAACAAAGAGCTACAAAGAATAACTATACTATGTATTGTTTCTAAGTCACTTGATTTAGGATTGCTTCTTCTTTTTAGTGATTGGAGTGGTTCGCAATTCAACGAGTTTCACGCTTCATGTGCTTCTTCAGAAATTCTAACCTGGAGGAAATCAAAGTAGAAAGCGATCAATCGCACACACAGATGGATTGTTGACCCCCAAGATCCCGCACATAAAGAGGAGGAAAAGAGCCTGGGCAAGGAACAGACAGCCACAGTGAACTTTAGGGAAGATCTTTCAGGATGTCGTTTCCAAATCCCTATAACTTAACAGCCTGTATAAATCAATTGTCAATGCCCAGATACAGATGGTCCACTAGTCTGGAAAAGGAGTTCACTCAGACGATCCTCCGTCCCGCTCCGTCCCGCTGCCGGTCAAATCAGAGCCGCTGCACGCCGCATCTGATGAGCCAAGTCAAGGTCTCTGTATAACGTGTCCAGGTGCACAGAAAACCTACTAAGGATACTTACAAGCAAAACAAGGTGCTTGTAAGCATTCCTTGGTAACTTCAATGACCTTACAGGTTCACTTTAAAGAACATTGTAAATTGAGCTTCTAATAACTGAAAACATTAAAAAGGTTAGCTTAAAGCAGAACTATGTGGTGAGTGAAAATCACTCATCCTCATAGTTCGAGCCAACGTGTGACAATGAAACTGTCACACGTCGGCTCAATAGATTGGGAAGTGAGCAAACGCATACCGTCGCTTGCTCACTTCTTGATCATCTCCCTGCAGAGAGCCGTGACTGTTAGTCACCGCTCCCCGCAGGTATTTCCCCCTTTCCCTCTCCGATCCACCAGCGCTGACTGAAGGAACAGATGGAGGAGGGGGCGGGCACAGCTGGCTCTGCCTCTAGATAGGCAGAGCCTGCTGTCACTCACGCAGCTGGTTGGATCTCAACAGTAATGCTGTAGCTCGCGATATACTGAGCTTTGGGTCACAAGAGGATGCTAATATATGTCCTCCCGTGACCCTTAAGAGAACTATGGGAAAAACACTTACCCCATAGTTCTCTTTTAATTTTCTACTTGGCTCCCTGGATTTTTCCAGAGCCACATTATACCATCCAATTTTGAATATGGCTTTAATTGGTCAGACACCCCAAAACTGGCACTGATTAACAATAGATTCTGGCAGGTTACATTTTCTCACTTCTTATTCTTTAGAACTATGGTGTTCCCATTATAACCTATCCAGCATAGGCCAGGGTATTTCATTTCCCTAATTTTATAACGAAAAAAAAAAAATAACCTCCAGATCAGCTGCTGCTTCCAAAGGGACTTTGGTTGTTTTCTAATCCAGTATTTTGTCTCTGCATGTCCCTGTTTTTTGCATCTTTATTTACCGACTATTGTTTGGATCAATTGAATAGAAGAAAACTGTTGGCGTAATTTTAGACACAAACTAATACAATGGCATAAAAAAACAAGAATCTCCTAGGTGTCCTCATTGGTACTTTGTGTTGCAGTTGTGAATGGTACAGGTGCAGGGAACAAATGTAGATTAAATGTGTATCTATGTCCCTGATCTGTAATTTATGCCTGACTCTAGTAGTTAACGCTTTCACTCAAACCTAAATGTAAATCCTAATGGCCATGTCATAGTGGCGAAATATAGCTGCCACTTTCAGTAATGAATTTTCCTCCTTCACTCGCTGAAAGCCTCCAGAATCTCAGTCATTAGCAAGGAAGCAGCAACAGTTTGGGCACTGAGAAAGCGATACCATAGGAAACGGAATATTCTTGGCGGCTCTGTCGTTGGTTTGACATGGTTTTAACACTTTGTTAAATGAATGTTTAATGCTAAGGCCCCTTTTACATGGGAGCCACCCAGCGTTGCCTCTCAGCAGGGTTTCCTATATATTCCTGCTGAGTTGGATCGGAATAGAAACAGATGTCACATATGTGAGATCCTTATCAGTTCTGATTACCCATGTCATTACAATGGTTCACCTGATGTAGACGTATTTGTGTCCACCTATATCTGCCCACATCTGTTCAGGTCAGTAAAAGCAGACTGGGACTCAAGTTTTTTTCTATTTGGACCAATGCATTTGAACGGGCCTAGAAGTGGGCTGATATAGGCACGCCCACTTACATCCGGACTTCTATAGGGATGTATTGCAGTTCGTTTTTGTTCCATTGAATCACTGTTCAAATGTAGACCATGTGAAGGGACCTGAAGCTGAGTTCACCTTTTAAAGAAATAGTCTACACAGTCAAAGGGCCCTAAGATAACAAAAACTGTGCAGTATTTAAAAAGTTTGACCAATGTGAATGATCAACAGAAGCCTGCCCAAAGAACTTCCATAGATAGTTTTACCCTAGGGCTAGACAAATTAATATGGAATTCAGAAGCCAGTGTGTTCAATCCAGGAGCCAAAATAATTTTCTTAGGCACCAGCTCCAGAGAATAATTCAAAACCAGGCCCCAGCTGTCTTTTTTTAAGGAGCATTGGCGATCTGGCTCCTGGGATTTGATCAGCCCTGGCTTTACCCCATCCTGTCCTTTTTGTAAGGTGCTCCAGCCATTTTTATGAAAATAGGAGTCCTTATTCTGGTCTGTTAGCTTTGTGAGTTGAGGTTCATATATATGTTTCTGTATATTTGTGTGCTTGCAATAGAGCAAGAAGATTCAATTATAAATCATCAAGGCATTAGGTTTTATTTGCACTAAAAATAACTAGTTTCAACTCATAAAAGAAAAGTTGGATTAACTAGTAATTCATTGAAACATATCATTTAATGCAAATATGTATATGTATTGGGAAACACCATGTCTGGAGGGGAGGGGGAGAAAAAAAAAAGGGGAAGAATGGTTCAGAGGTTGTCTAGTAAAAGGTGCGCCTTCAAGTGCACCTGCATGTGTGGAATAAAATCTTTAAACCTCATCCAGCAACATAGATTGTGGATCACCCTGCAGGTGGATGTCAGTGTGGAGACCTTGCAGCACCTTTCCATCTTGATCACATCACCACAATTGATTGAAACAGATTTCAGAGTCTGGATCGTGTGGACACAGCGGACACAGCTTCAATACTACTTCCTGCAGGGACTGCCTAACCATCCAAATACACTGTACAATGAGTAGCTCTCCATTTGATACATATGTATCTGCTTTTTCTATACAGCGCTTGTACTTAAAGTTAGTTTTTTGACCATTTATTTCGTCAAAATACATTTTCAACTGCACCTTTTTTCACTCGGGCCATACTAAGGAGGACTTGCCTTTTATTGATTTTAAATGTCTTTGTCAGTTGGTGGTTTTTTGATGCGATTTTGTTTAATGTTGTTTTCTATTTTTTCATTAAATTTTGATACATTGTACTGCCTGTTTTTCTATTATAGACAGCTCCATCTTACGGGATTTTCGCATTTAGGGGAGCCTTGCTTGTTATTGAAAGATTCAATAATACTTGGTTTTGAGTATTTATAGGAGTTTTATTGCCAGTAGTGCATGCTGGGGAAGGACATAAATATTTGGGGCTGACCCTGTAAGTTTTTTTTCCCCCTGGGCTCTTGCCTTGGGGAGGATGTGTAGATGAGTGTGGTCTAGCTAGGCCTGCTGCCTAGGGTGGACTTGGATGGATTTGGGCCCAAGCTCTCCTTCCTTTAACCCCTTCGTGACTGACGACGTACAGTGTACGTCGCCAGCATCGGGGCTGTTTAAACAGACTCCCGGCGACTTTTGCCGCCGGGAGTCTGTTTAAACTTGTAGAGCCGACTGTCGGCTTTACAACAGAAGCGATCCTGGCGACTTACCTGTCGCCAGATCGCTTCTGCGTCCC
>NW_017307664.1:305240-307776 GCF_000935625.1 Nanorana parkeri | reverse complement strand
GGCTATGGACCCGCCGATCGCCTATATGTGAAACACCCGGTAACGGGTGTGTGCATTTAGCGGGTCTTTTCTGCCCGTGCGTGCCCGCTAGGGGGCGCGCGCGAGCAGAAAAAAATTGCCGTCTGGAGACGGCAACCCGCAGATGCTGCAGTGCCGTCCGTCCGTTTTTTTACTACGGGCGGATGGCAAGAGGTTAAAGACCCTTTGCATTGTATAGCTGTGGCTAAATGTTGAATCTGGAGTCTGTGTCTCGGGTGTTTGAAGCCCTTACCCTCTCCTTCTAAGTAACCATAAAGAATAGGATCTTTCATACAACTTAAAGTGACTGGTATCCTCCTTATAATCACACCCTACAACCAGCCAAGGACCTAACCCTAAAGTGAAATGTGTGCCCACCCTGCCTCTGAGGTCTCTCACATGCCTTTGGTGGGTCAGCGGGTGCTACAGGTAGAATAAACACCTAAGTAGGACATTGTTCATTGTGAAAAGGGGGGCAAAACCACAATCATGGATTGTCCAAGTGATACAAAAAGCTATTGGCTGATGCAGCAAAATTGAAATCCCTATTTTTGGTGGAGTTGGCTTCCAGAAGGTTTTAGATCAACTGGAGGTGTTGCAGATGTCTAAAAACCAGGGACCAGGTGGACCGATGATTCTTATCTGCCCTCAGTTTCGCTATTTCCATGTATTTATTTTTGCTAAGTCCTATTTTATTTTCTGTAGGGTAAGGAAAGGTTGCTGATTTTTTAATAGACTTGGAGAAAAATGCCTCTTTTCATCGTATGCAGTGATGAATTATTACCAGTTGGACTCGTGTACAGAAGCTCTCTGACACAGTTTACCCAACAGTATTACAGTAGAAATAATATTGTTCCTTTCTCGTCTGCTCCCACATCAGAGGCTGACCCGCCGTGCACTGGCCATGAATAAAAAGGCCAGGCCTTCCTCTCCCAAGGTGACTGCATGTGAGCATTTTACCAAGTTGTGTTTAGAAAATTGCACTTTGGGTCTGACCAGCAAAAAAAACTGCATAATGGATCACATTTTTAATACAATTTTAGAGGATGTGAGTTGTAAACGGTCAGCTTTTGACATGAATAGGATCAGGCTTGTATATGGCTGTATTTGCATGCTGTGACTGCATGCAGTGGGCCATAACACGCATGTTTCAGTTTTTTATTGCAGTTTTCTTTATCTGTTTAACATTCTTCAGATATAATCTCTTGAAGGAAAGCTGCAGTGACAGAAATTTGCAGGATACCCTTGCTGACCTCCTCCCCCATACACTAGTTACCTGGCTTACTGGCATCAGTCACTGACTTTGGATAAGCATGCATATTACAAAGCCTGAATGAGGAACTAACCTGAATTTGTTCTCTCTGGAGAAGAGGCGATGAAGGGGGGACATGATCACCATGTATAAATACATAAATGGTCCATATAGTGAGCTTGGTGCTAAATTATTTACTTTCAGGTCACTGCAAAGGACAAGGGGGCACTCTTTGCGTCCGGAGGAAAAGAGGTTTAACATTTGCATACAGGAGGGATTCTTCACAGTTAGAGCTGTGAAAATGTGGAATAGACTCCCCCAGGAGCTAGTTCTAGCAAGCTCAGTTAACTGTTTAAAAAAAAAAAATCTGGATGTATTCCTAAATGCACAGAATATTACTGGATATTGAGTTATTATAGGTATATTAAGCATCAGAGATTGTTGATCCAGGGAATATCCGATTGCCTTATCGGATTAGGAAGGAATATTTTCCCCTGTTGGAGCAAAGAGATCCATGCGTTATAGGGGGATTTTTTTACTTCCTCTGGATTAACAGTGGTTAATTGGGGGCATAGCGTTGTGTTTAGGCTTTTCTTTTTTTTTCTCATCTCTATAGGTTGGACTCGATGGACTCGATGGTGTCTTTTTTCAACCTGACTAACTATGTAAACTCCCGAACTACATCCTTGCTCCAGATCTGTACTGAAGCACCTGGATCAACATAATAGCCAGGCAATAAGTATTTTCAAATAGAGAGGTCAGTGGTGGCAGTCTGCCCATTCTCTCAAGACAGGTTTTCTTTAAAGTGATTGTTTCAATACCCTTTGAGTCATTGACCTGGAATAAGCACTCAGAGAGTGAAATTGGAGTGAGGACAGAACTTTCAGTTTGCTCCCTCATAGCATTGAAGCCAAACGGTAAACCTGACAACCAATTGATTAGATCTTCAGAATCTCAGCAGGGGCAGTTGATGTATTTTTCTCATGAAATGTTTCCTTAAAAGGGAAAGAGTGTAGATAAGTATGGAAAAGGTGTAACATCCAGGTCGGTTGTCCTTATTCTTGCTCCACTATTTAAGCTGGCCATACGCTACTCGATTGCTGATTTGGCTGAACTTTGACCAGTGCGTGTCCCCGACAGCACCTCTCCATTCAACAAAAGTTTATTTTACTGTTGACTTTTGTCGAAGGAGCCAGTCTAAAAATTCTCAGCCAAACAGTGACTGAAGCCAATCTGCTCTCAGAGTACAATAGCTTGTGGGGGGGG
>NW_017307664.1:291201-305219 GCF_000935625.1 Nanorana parkeri | reverse complement strand
ACTGGGCAATTGGGCATGTTTCCCCGTGGGGCTGAATGTGAACAAATGCATAGTGTATGGCCAGCTTTCCCACTCCCATCACTTGCCGATAACGCTCCTGAGATCACTTCTTCTCCTGCCTCTGCATGTATTCCCACTTCCAGCCATGTAAAATAGCTGCTCCCCCAAGGCACCCTGTGGTACCTCTGGCCAACTAGTACGTCACTACAGAACGTATGAGCTAGCATGGAGTAGCACAGCAAGTGGCAACAGTAGGAGATGTTCAACCCATCTGAAGTGTTGAATACCTGTATCGGCCGCAGAGAAGCAAAGCCACATGGACCACCGCATAGGTTAGCATGTTGCCTCTTTTACAAGGTGTGCACTGTGTACAAGTAATCAGTGATCAGAGTCACTTTAATGCCTAACTACTGCTTAAGAAAAGGTTTTTAAAAATGAATTGCTCTGGACTAGTTTTAAAAAAAAGTGACATTTGCTGCAAAACTCAGCCTTTCTCTGGTCACTGTCCTTTGCAATCACCATTTTGTAAAACAACACTGGGATTAAGGACAATGGGCGTCCTGTGAGGAAGGACCTGCGTCCCTGGGAGTTATATCATCAAGCTGCCTTGGGCACACAGGAGAATACCGCAGACATCGGTCTTTGCAGAATTCAATACCTTCCACCACGAAGAAGTGCACCCATAACATCAGATGACTGAAAAAGAAAGAAGATAAGGTTTGTAAAATTAAAGATGGCGCAGAGGTGTGTATGGTAAGGAATCAGAGGTACTCAGGAGTTGGGCTTTAGGTGAAATGTCACTTTTGATGGCCTAACCATTAAAACTGAACATCTAAGTACAGAAATGTGGAAGCTGCTGTTACTGACTTATTTTTAGAGGTGCATGTCCAGGTTGCTATCATGATCCATGCTCCCCTACCTAATGAGTTGCCGACTTTGAACAAGTATGCAATGAGTGAGTTCTGAAGCATCTGAATTTTCCTACTGCATATATGTTCAAAGACTCACCTGGAGCATGTGCCTTTTAAAATCAAGTCAGTAATGACAGCTTCTCAGAGGTTTTCAATGAGTAAATGGGCAAAAGCAGGACATTGTGATTTAAGCTTGTCCTCCTAAGGCTTAACCGTATCATTAGCTATCGTCCGCGATTGCTATCACAATACATAAACAGAATTTTCTATGTTTATTATCAGTATCCCGGGCCTAGCCGTGCGCTGCGTCTTGCAGCGTCTTCATGTCATTCCAGGAGTCAAACTAATTAGAAGAAGACAGAGCCGTCCCTACCAAGTAGAAATAACTCTTTTCTTTTCCTTCCCACCTACAAAGCGGGTGCGAATGCCAGCAACAACAACGTACCTCCATATTAACCCGCAGTAGGGACCTACATTTTGGTTCTCGACCACATTGTTGCTGTTTTCTGGGTGGACGAAAATAGGTAACGTAAACTAATCCAAAAAAGTCAATTGCAGGTTTTTATAGCCATGTACTGTGAAAATGTGGTTATATTTCTTTTTTTTCCCACTACACAAAATGTTCTTTCTTTAAAGTATAAACAAAAAAAAAGTACATGTAGGTCGTGGGTTATTGCATAGCTCTGCCGCCTGTGTTAAATAAAAAATGACTTTCTTATTAAAATTATTACATTTGTGTGCAGTAGGTTTGACATTGTTACCCAGCTGACCGTGCAATCGGTCGCGGCTTTGCAGTCATTTTGTTGGGGTGTATGTACCCAATAAGGATTCTAAAAGTGATGCCACTGGTTGCAATGGATATGAACATTTAAAAAAAAATGATAGTGCAATTATTGGTTGGTGGAAGGTTTTAACCCTTTTGCTGCCAGGCCTCGCTCTCCACTTTTCCACTCTTCCATACTCAGGTGGCCAGACGATTTTCAAATTTTTTCCCTTTATTTAATGAGTTTTCACTTACAGCTTTCACACATTGTAAAAGAAAAAACATACGTTTTCTAAAAGCACAGGACTGATACAAGGTTAAAGATGGTGCTACTGATTTTATAGGTCCCATGACAGTTGTTCAAAAGCTTATCAAAAATTATATTTTGCATAAATATACACTAAAATCATAATTAGCATGCACAAAAACAACATGAATTACAAAATTCCTACTTAATCTAAAAGATAAAACTGTATACAAACAAATTGGTAAATTTAACATTTTGTCTATTTGCAAATTAGTGAAAATTGAAGGTGCGCAAAGCTATGAATAAGAAACTTATGCTAAAAGTCTGGAGGTTGGCTTCACACCTGTGAATTGTGGTAATGCCCTATCCGCAGTGCTGTGTGTGCGATGAGTTGATTTGTGTTACAATTAGATGATGCAGACAAAATTTTATCTTAACGTAGCGAGTTGAATAAATGTAATTTTAAGAAAGTTTAAAAAGAAAGAGAAATTAAGCATTGCGATGCATTGTAACTAGAGCTGCAGCTAACGATTATTTTCAAAATCGATTAGTTAGCCGATTATTGAGTTCGATTAATCGGTTAATCGGATAAACAATAACATACATTTTAAAAAATGGCTTCAGTGATGGACTACTAGTTTGTATTGAGATTGTAGTCCATCACAGGAGCAAGCTTGGAGCGGTGGAAGTAAAAAAAATGGTGTGGTGTGCAATATAGTGAAATGGAAAGTGTAAAATTATACAGCAATGAATGCAGAATGGCATCGGCTATAGAGGACTACAAATCCCAGCAATAGTACATTATACAGCGCAATGCAGAATATCACCAGCTATAGAGGACTACAACAAATCCCAGCAATAGTACATTATAGCTGGTGGTATTCTGCATTGCGCTGTATAATGTACTATTGCTGGGATTTGTAGTCCTCTATACAGCACAATGCAGAATATCCCCAACTATAGAGGAGTACAACAAATCCCAGCAATACATTATGCACACAGTGTACAATGTTATTCTGCATTGCGCTGTATAATGTAATCCCTGTGCCAATCGTGGATGTGGGCGGGCGGAGAGTGTGAGGCGGGAAGGAGGTGCGGCGTGTAGAGCGCGGATGCGGGCGGGTCTGGCAGCGGTGAGCGTGAGTTGGGGAGGAGGTGCGGTGCGCGTTTGTGGACCCGTGAACAGGGCCAACTGATCGGAAGCCGATTAATCGATTATTGAAAAAGTTGACAACTTTTTCAATAATCGATTATAATCGATTATGTCGATTAGTTGTTGCAGCCCTAATTGTAACATCGCTTCACAGCATGTGTGCACAATGCACACCAGCACACAGTTTTTTTTTTCCAGTTTTTTTTTAAGTATAAAGAACAGACAAACAGACAATACAGACTGTAAAACCAGGGAATACAATGTACACCATAATGAGCCTGAAAAAAAAAAAAATTCTAAAGTTTAAAGTGTTCTCCGCCAGCTTGTCAGAAAAAAGCGCAAGTAGCACCGTAGAATCCGGGTATTTATGGCCCAAATGCAGAGAGGGATTGTTTCCGCAATAATAGTCTGGGAAATAAAACAACACAAATACAGTGCTACAAATATCCTTTGCTAATCAGTTGCTAACACACATAACACCATCACATATTTGTAAGGGCAAGGAAAAATAACTCCCAAACCTCCCGGTATCCATGGGCAGCACACATGTGTTATGTGCACTGCGGCGTGTACCCGCTGGTGTTAATTTGCCATTTGTGTGTGGTGTGTTTAATGTGTTTATTCAGTTGTTGTTATTCTTTTTTTATTTTATATTTTACAGTACGGTCAGGGAGCTTTTGGGGAAGTTTAAGTGATCTGTTCCACTTTTGAGAGAAAGTGATTAAAGGATACACAGCCCTCAAGCTCCTTCTACTCTGCAGTCCCAGCAATCGCTAATACTGAACACGGAAGTGCTGAGTTCTTACTGCTTCTGTGTTCATTCACAAACTGAAGAGATAGTAAACATGTCAATCATGTTTAGTATCGCTTCTTTTATGAATGAACGCCAGACTAATCACTACTGATCGCTCTGATGTTCATTTAGGACAGTAAAGGATTGGTGAACATAAGACATGTTTACTGATCCTCCACCCATCATCCTGAATCCTCCCCACTGTCCACTCCACTCTCTTGTTTTTGAGACTCAAGAGAGCATGTTGGCATACAAAGAATTCTGTATAGTGACAAATTGTTACACGGTAAATTGTGGAATTGTAGTCTAATGAGCTTTTATAGTGTTCAGTAGTTGTTTTTGGTGGCACAATGCCAATATATAATCTTTAACTAATGACCTGGACAAAAGCCTGCTAATGAATTAATGCTCAACTCCAGGCACACAGATAACTACACAGTTGGAATACTGTACATATATTGTAAGGTACCTGTGGAAAGGTAGAGTCCGAAGTAGAGTGAGGCCGAGAATAAGGCTAGGCGGTGTCAGGCACACCTCCAACCCAGAGACCTAGGTTCAAATCCCCACAGCCACAAAACAGGCGCTGGGCAGACAAGCACCTGACATATATGTCATTGCTTTTATCTGCCAAAGTTTTTTTAATTCTGTGAAGCCACTCTTGTGATCTAAGCACTCCTACGGAAAGCAAGGCTAGGCTGGTGACCTTCATTTTCTCCTCTATAGTTAAGCAATACAGGTTGGTCACCAGCCAGCGCCAGCCTGTTGGTCGATGAAGGAGCAGAAGCAGAATTATAAGGTCAGCTCTTCTTTAATCCAGACACCATGGTGTCATGAAATGTGAAACCACCCTATCGTGAAATGTGCAACCACTGTGTTCTAGTTTCATAATCCAATCACCTTGGTACCATGTAAAATTGTCAGGGCAAAGATGTAAAAAGGGCATTATATATGGGTGAGAGATAGTGTCAAATTCTCCCGACCGTGATCCAGTTTGAAGTAGATGGCGGCTGTGAAAGATCTACCCTCTCTATTTTTCATGATGACTGCTGTCGCCAGGACTGAAAATCAGAAACAATCTTTTTATGGATGTCACTGGCACAGTAGTAGTAGGGATTTTTTTCTGATGAGCACACCCATTCCGGTGACATTGGTGAGATTTTCCAATTTTTCCCTTACTTTGGGAAGATTTCCAGTCACTTTCCTATTTTTGGGACAGAAAGTAAAAGGGACAGTAGAAAGTAGAAGAAATGTGACAATAATAAAAACCTGACCGAGGTTTTAACCCTTCCTTACTCTGATGAATGCTAGAAGAAAACAAGTTTTGGCTGGAGTTCCAGTCCAACCGTAACCATCACCGACATTATGCCTTTCCTTATAAGCATTGTTCTCTTAAGTATTCCGTTGATGCAAATAAAACGCTAACATTTTTCTAGAAATCCATAATTCATTTTCGCAACGTGCCATATAGCATGCTTTTCACGTGGCACCGTTGCCATAGAAACCGCTCAGGTCCTTTGCCTCTGAATTTCTTCTGATACATGTACATGTTCTGACAGAAGCTTGGCACTTCCATCTCTAAGTAGAATGTTCAGTCATGGAAATGCCATTGTTGTGGCTTAGTAGGAAAAAAGTACAGTAAACAAGCTCAGACTTATGGTGAGACGAGGCATCTTGGGTTTTGCGGCTCAGTCATCTCTTTCATCTTGCTTGCTTGGTGTGTTGCCAGGCTTTTTTGCTTTTTTTTTTTCCTGGAGCCCCTGATAAAGATCGACAAGCAGCCCACTTTTTTTTAACAGGGTTGTTCTGCGCTGTTCTGTGTAATCATATCTAAATGGCATGAATGATTATATTTAAAATAGATTTAAACCCAATCACTACAATCTCATATAAGCTTGAGCATGTTATTTTAGTTGTTTTTATTCTTTTTCAATATAAAGCTTTTTATTTAAAACAAAATACCTAGTGAACCTGTCATAAAGGTCCTTGTTTAGCCTCTGTCCCCCAGTTGTGTTGTCACACTGTCACATGCACCCTTGGTGGTGATTTCATGTGGCCATCGCATTGTGATGATCTGCTGTGGAAGCAAGGCTCACAGCCTGTTCAGACCATTGATGTGCAGCCAATGCTGGAGCCAGTGCATGTAGACAGGAAGTGGCTCAAAGGAAGAGGTAAGGAGCAGCACTGAGATGCAAATAAGAAAAAATCAGGATGGGGTGTGGCTGTTTGAAGTGCCCACCCACATTCCAGTGCTATAGAATCGATTACTGGCTCGCAGACACTGACAGGCCATGGAGTAAATCTGGCTCTACAACAAATTTTGGGCGGTTCATCAAGAATTCAGTTAGTGGGTGGCCCAGTTTGCTGGCTCCTGCCCAACAATCTTCAATTGAAAAATTGAAGGAAGTAGGCAGAAAATAGGCAGCTAAAGAGTGCCTGCATCCAGTCAGATGCAGACACCTCTCAGGTATTCTGATAGCCGGCAGTTTAGCATGGATGAAGGAATCTGTTAGATTTTTTTTCCGTTCAGCCTGAAAGATGAATGGAAAAACTCTTCTGATATATAACCAGCTGAAGGTGAATATTACTTTGTGTAAACCAATTCCCTTTTGCTAAAATAAGCATTTAATTTTTCATGGGGGGGGGGGTTGTTTGAGGGGGGGGATGCAACGTTTCTGTATTTAATGTGGCTGGAGTTGTGCTTTAAAGGTTTCATACAATGCAACTGGTGTAAGGACCAGAATCTGTCTTGCTCTTAGGTTGTAAGTTCTGATGAGCAAGGTTCCCATTCCTCGTATCTAAATTTGTATTGTAATTATACCGTCTTTCTTTATAATGTAACCTGAACTGTTGGTGCTATGTGAATCTGATTTTTAATAATAATGATTAAAATATTGCTGTCAGCACTAGGGACTGTATATATTTGCTGCATGCACATGGTGCTGACAAGTTTTGATGAGCTTGGGCTTGCTTCGAACCCAGTCCACCTCAGTTTTCCCAAGCCTGCTCAAAGCTGTGACTGACGCACCCCTCTTCCCGCACCAATCATTTGCTGCAGGTGACTTTCTCAGCCTCCCCTAGCTACACATCACAAAGGGTAGGAAAATGTCCCACCACAACTGCTGCCACTTATTGGAATCAGGAATCATCAGGAATTGGCTAGTCTCACTAGAATAAAGCAACCTGCTTGTTGTGGGTTACTGCATTTCTAATTAGTTAAGAATTAATTAATTTACTTATCAAAATACCTATCTTTGGTTATCCTCATTAAATAATTGTTCTTAATCGTCTAATAAAGTAGCCTTCAGGAGAGCCCAGTGCCAAATGACACGTAACAGGCCAGCCCCGCTTCTTTTCTTAGTGGGGTACAGATATAGTTTTTCTGGCAATGCCAGAGAAGAATCTTTGTCGAAGGTGAGACATGTTTTTCTTCTCTCAGAGGAGATAGGACGTCCGCTGTCCAAGAACACTAGCAGAACAACTAAGGCATGATGGCAGTGAGAGGGGTTATGTTGGGCTGTCCTTACAGCTTTGTTTTGTCAGTGTCCAATCTCCTGAAACTTGCAGCAGACCCATTGTACCGATATAGTGCCTTACAAAAGTATGCACCCCTTGGTGTTTTTCTTTTTTTTGTAGCATTACAACCTAAAATTGATTTTTGGGGGGTTTGTACCATGTGGTGTGATGTACATAGCATGCCTGCCACTTTGTAGGTGCAAAATAATTTTTATTGTGACCCAAACAATAATTAAGAAAAATCTGAAACTGAAAAACAGAAGTATTAAGGGGGTTATTCACTTAGCTGCCAAAGGCAGCTGAGCGAATAACCGAGCCGAAGTGAACAGAGCCGAACAACGTTCGGCTATTCACTCCGGCTCAGTACGGATGATTTCAGCCGTACATCGGCTGCCTTCAGCCAGTTGTGTTCGGCTGAGCTGAAGTGCAGAAGAACTTCGACTCAGCTGATCCAACATCTGGATCGAATAAGCCGAAGCTTCAGCAGCTTGTTTGCTGCCATATTCTCATAGGGGCCGAACGGCAGTGAGTGAATAGCCGAATAAAAAAAATGCAGCACGCCAACCCGACCACATGCGACAGACTCCCGCCGCATAATGAAGCATCTGACAGATGCCAGCAAAAGAAAAACAATTGGGCGAAGCTAGCAGTGACAACTAGTCCCGCCCAACTGTTTCCTATTGGCCGGCATCTGCCAGAGTCAATGAATAACAACTGGGAGGAGTCGGCCGGCTGGATCCTTCGGCTCAGCGCTGACTGGCGGAACAGATGTGGGAGGGGGCGGGTACAGCTGGCTCTGCCTCTAGGTAGGCACAGCCAGCTGTCAGTCACGCAGCTGGGCGGATCCAGACATAATTGTCGGGATCCGCTTCAGCTGCGGCTTCTCAGTATACCGCGAGCAGCAGCTTTCGGTATACTGAGCCTAGGGTGACGGGAGGAAGCTAGTTTGCGTCCTCCGTTACCCTAAGAAGAACTATGGGGAAAAATCTTAACCCCATAGTTCTTCTTTAACTACAGTAGTCCTGTAATTAGCTGATAAAGGCCCATCTGTTTGCAATTCACGTGATGTCAGTAAAAAAAACACCTGCTCTGAAAGACCCTTGAGTCTGCAACAGCACTAAGAAAGCAACATGAAAACCAAGAAGCTCTCCAAAGAGGTCATAGACAAAGTGCGGGAGAAGGGTTGGGTTATAGAAAAAATATTCCAAACTTATGTCACCATTACATCTAGTCTAATAAAATGGGGAGAATAGGGGCACCACTACCATCCAATAAAAGGGTACATTGAGTTGTTCAGTATGGCTAGAGATTGTAGAGTGCCAAAGTATTGACAGAGCAATGAGTCAGTTATACGACTATTCAATAATGTAATTATTGTTAATTGTTTTAATATAAAACTAACTTTTTGGAAAGAAAGAAAGGTTTTAATGAGGATAAAGAAAAATACTTCTCTTGATGTGTAGTTGTGCTGATTCTGAATTATGTAATGGACACTCTGGGTACAGGAAGGTACCTACACAGAACAGACAGGTGAGCTGCGTATTTGACTGTTACTGCATTTGTACATAGTTATAGTGTGCACTTCTTTATTGGCTTAAGGTCATCTCTAAATATTAAATTATTTTTTTATTACCTATCAGAAATTGACTTTCATTTTATCCTGCAGGCTGGAGTGTGTGTTTCTCCCTCGCAGCTCCTATTTAATGAACGTGCTAGTGACAGAATATCTGCAATGTCTTAGCACGGTGTATAATGAATCCTAACGAAGGAACCCATTGCCAATTCCAGATTCTGCTGACAGTCCAGGAGTCTTTCAAGTAGTTGTGTTTAGGGCTCTATACAGGACTTCCATGGTTCCTCAGGCATTTCGCTAGGAACCACTTTAATAAATACAGCTTGTTTGAATTGGATGAGCATGTAGCACGGCCTATGGCACCCTTTCAGAGGAGTCCAACAGCACATGAATTGATTAGGCAGATGAGTAGTCAGCCGCGGCTGCCAGAGGAAGACTTGGGACGTACCAGAATGATCCTGTTTGTTTAAAGGCCAGGAAATATGAACTGCTTGGATGCAAGCAGCGATTATGCAACGAGAAGACCAGAATTTAGATCCTTTGTCCAAGGGAAAGGGGAAAACCAAAAAGTTCCACCTCTTAGCAAAAGATATTTACAAGCTCAGTGAGGGCTCGCGAGCATGAGGAAGACCACCCAGACTTCATAAGACAAATTAGCCGGGAGGAAGAGGAGTGGGACATTCTCATTAGGCAGCAGTTCCCATGTAACGCTGAGCAGCTCCTTCTAATTGTCGGCTTCTCTGGCATAGTTCTGATTTATGGAACGGACTGTTTTTCACAGCTA
The DNA here is from genome assembly GCF_000935625.1 of Nanorana parkeri. Classification (NCBI taxonomy): domain Eukaryota; kingdom Metazoa; phylum Chordata; class Amphibia; order Anura; family Dicroglossidae; genus Nanorana; species Nanorana parkeri. The sequence continues at coordinate 295,482 of NW_017307664.1, read as the reverse complement.
TAATTTTATATTAACTTATATTGAGGAAACTGCGCGTCTCTGCAGTCTAGCTGCGCACAGCTTCTACAACGAGGGAGCACTGAAACTCGACTCTCCTGCAAGTGAAAACAGTAAAACACACTAGAAAACCACAAGACAATTGGAGAGGCAGCAAAATCAATTTACAAAAGAGTTATTTTTTTTAGAATGAAAGTCCTGTCTGAGAGCTGGAGGAAGGAAAATATTTCATTGCCCGTAGCAACTAATTTGGTTCCAGACATCAAATTTTTTTAAAACCCTCTAAAGTCTGGTTTCTATGGGCTGCACAGACACTTACAAAATGTATTCCTTACAATTGTGTTAGCATTGCTTCCTTACAGTGAGATAGATGTATTGAAGTTCCTGCAAGATGGCGGTATTGATACGAATTTGTATACTAAACTGTATGCATGTATCTGGGCAGTGTTTCGTATTTACTGTGACAAGCGTGCAAAACTCAATAAATAAACAGGAAGGTAGGAGTGACTTAGAGGCTCTGAAGATCTGATTTAGGTTGTTCTTACATGTACATAAGGCCTCTTTCAGATGTGCTGTCCGATTAGGTCCACCTGCCAGTTTTTCAGGTGGAACTGATCAGAAGCCCAATGTTAAGGTGCCCATACACTGTACGATTATCGTACCAGAATCGCGCACATCTTCCGTCGAACAAGCAGGCTTGAAAACCCGCTGAGAATCGTAAGATTCTCGGCGGGTTAGTGGCCTGCTTGTTCGACAACTGCCAAACGGGCCGTTGTGCGCACGCGCACACTGCCCGTTTGCAGTGATCGGAAGCCCGCCCTTCACTGCGGTCATCAGAAGCCCGCCCCTCAGCAGAACGGGCTTTCGATGATCGCAACTACGATCTACCTGTCAGAGATGGGCAGATCGTACACGCTTTTAATAAGCTTACGACCATCGCAAGACAGAAGTCTTGCGACGGTCGTAAGGTGTATGGGCACCTTTAGTTTGAGGGCAGCTGGATGTAAATAGATGTGCATCAAATTACATCCAATTACCCCCGACTTTGTCTAGGTCCAGAAAACAAAATGGAACGTTCCGTTTTGGTGGACCTGATCATGACGAATTGGGGGTAATATGATTATATCCGACTCCCTATAGACCTAACATGAGTCCAGTAAGTTTTTTTTAAAATTTCTTCCATCATTCCATCATTCCAAACATAATGTTGATTAGATATCTTTTGTTTAGCCTGCAGGATGAAAATCCTGTGAATCAGCAAAAATTATGGCCAGCTCCTGTACTTCTTTGGGTGTAAGGCGTTTTGCAGCGCGTTCCTACACACTGTAAAACGCCCAGGTGGGAACCATGCCCATAGCTTAAAGTAACGGCAGCAATGCCGAAGTGCAGGAACCTTGTTATGCCTGCACGTTCCTGTGTTAGCCTTGAAATCAGCTTGTTGTTCTAGGGAGCCCTGTTTAATTACAAGACCACCACTTCTGCCCAAGCCAAGACTAAAGGCCCGCTATTTTGTATTCTGGTAAATGTGTGTTGAGGGTATTACCCATAATCGTAGTCTTCCGTATATAAATTCCTGGGTTTTTTGTAAAAGTTTTTTAATTTCACATGGCTTTTTTGCAGCGCGTTCTTACACTGTAAAACGCCCAGGTGGGAACCATGCCCATAGGCAATCATTGGTTTTCACATGTTTAGCGTTTTACAGCGTGTAGGAACGCGCTGTAAAACGCCCAGGTGTGAAGCAGTGGTTATCACTTCTACCTTGCCGTTTGCATGTGCTCCCTTGCATGGGTTTCCTCCCACACTCCAAAAACATGCTGGAATGTTAATTGGCTCCCGTCTAAATTGGTCCTGTATATATGCATGTGTGATAGGAACCTTAGATTGTATGCTCCTCCATCGCAGGGACTAATGTGCAATATGTAATGCACTGCGTGAATTGTTGGCGCCTCTATAAATGCCTGTAATAATAATAAATAAACCATATAACACTACCATGGTGTACAACAGCCAGGTTTTGTTTATATGGTTTAAGCCTCCCTTTACCCCTCTCTGTTATGGTGCATTGCATTAATGTAATAGACATTATATTAAGGTGGCCCATTCATTTGATGGCGAAGGCACATTACATAGGGCTTAACAGAATACATAGAATCTATTCCTATAGAGCAGGGTTAGGCTAATTCTGGCCCTCCAGCTGTGGTGAGATTACAAATCCCGTCATGCCTGTGTCTGTCAGAGTCTTGTAGTGCCTAATGGGATTTGTAGTTGCACCACTGCTGGAGATCCAGAGTTTGCCTACCTCTGCTTTCAAGTCTGATTTTATGAATTGACATTATGAATAGATTTGGGATGTGTTTATAACCTTGGTTCAAGAACAATCATTGTGTAACTTTGCAAAGCCGGAAATAAAACGTGAATCTACAATGAGTGTATACGATAAAAGATTTCTAAGCTTAAATTAATCCCTATTACAAGTACAGCTAAAAACACTGACAAGACCGTACATTTTATTTGAGTTGCAGTATCTTGTCTGGGATGTAAACGGAAAAAGTTCCAATTTTCTGTCTTCTCCCTTTGAGAAATCCGATCATGTGATTATCGTGGGCGACTCGTTCACTTAACGTTTGTTTACATTCTGTGCTGTTGATCATTGGTCTTCTAGGACTTGGCTGCAGAAAGTCACCCGTGCCAGGTACTTGGGTTACCGACTTTAATTTGCGACAACTTTTCCAGCTAAATCAACATGATTCTAGAATTTCAAAAGAATGGATTACATATGTGATGGATGTGTTTATTGGTATTTGGAGAAAAGTCTTTGTATGCCGTCGTTTTCAATATCACAACAATGTGTGGAAGAGGAATTTAAAGAACGGCCTATTTGCCAATCCTCATTTTCACATTTTTACATTCTAGTCTTGGCCGACTCTTGCCCTATGCTAAAGGAACGGTCTTTGCTCACATACTCCCCATTTTTAGACACATTTTCCATTTATTTATTCTGGATTTAATTGGCTGAAGACTACACAATGTTTTTGTTTCCCAATTCTTTGTGAAATAATTTGTATCTAAAGTTTCAGCTTGTTAACTTATACATTGCAGCTACTGCCGTTTCCCATGCCTAGGGCATATCCTGCCTGCAGAATTACAGGTTTATTCAATGAGCAGACATACGGTAATTAATAACAATAGTTTAAATAACTGTGCCTGTTGGGTAAAAAAAAATCAGTGGCTGAGCCAGTGTTACTGGTATAGAAGTGTGTTTCGGACAATATTGAGGCTCGGCTGTACTAATCCATTTTTAAAAAAGGAATCCCTGGCATGATCTTGTTTTATGCCCCCAAATGGCCTTTATGAAACGAGGTTTATGTACCTTTTTACTTTTCCTCACGATTCCTTTCGACCAGATTGTTATTGCGGAAGGTGATGCACACGTTCTCTCAGAAAGGAAACTCTTGACCTGATATACAGGTGCAGTGTGACGGATGTAGGAAGTGTAACAACTCACATGACTGTACCTGTCATGACATTGTTATGCCATTGTTAAGCAATACATAAGCTATTCTGGAAACGCTATGCACATCTCTGTAATGTTTGCTGTATACTGGTCTGACTGCGACCATCTTCTTTTTTGTTTTCATGTGCCAATTTTATACGTTTCAATAAGGAGGTTTTTTTTAGGGATGCACCGATATATCGGCCGCCGAAACATATCGGCCGAAAATGGCACTTTTGGCTAAATGCCGAAAGTGCCATTTTTGTGCCAATACATGGTCCGTGTCCCAGCGGGGAGGAGAGAAAGTGATAGTCGGCCGAGCGCTGCGGGAGAAGAGCGCTGTGGGCGGCCAGTGCCTCTCCTCCCACACCGCTCGGCCGCCTATCACAGTCCGGCAGGGCGGTGTGGGGGCGGAGACAGCGCTGTCACAGGAGGCTGAGCTCTCCTCCCGCACCGCTCAGCTTCCTGTGACAGTGTGTGACAGAGAGGAGAGCAAACACTCAGCGATCAGTGATCGCTGAGTGTTTGTAGATAATTGAAGACATGGTATGTGGACTATATCCTCAATTATGAATAAATGGGAGTGAGCTACATCCCCTCCTGTCCATTCATAGTTGTAGTTATAGTAAACTCTGTCCTTATGTTATGAATGAAGAGGAACACTCATAGAGGATTCCTGTTCATTGATAACAGGGGATACAGAAAAAGAGATTGAGGACTCTGTGTTCTAGATCTCTTTTTCTATTTTAAAAGGGAAATATTTCCCCTAATATTTCCCCAAAGCCCCTAAA
>NW_017307664.1:275954-291161 GCF_000935625.1 Nanorana parkeri | reverse complement strand
TGTGCTGATACTATCAACTTAATACTGTAATTGTGCTAAAAACAGAAACCCCTTACCTAGAACATCTTTACAGTGCCCCGTTTCTGATCTAGTGAATGGTAACACTGACAACATAAGTAGCGATGAGGTGAAAACCAAAGGAATGTGAGCACTCTACTCAGTCAGGAGGGGAAGTGCCTGTGTCCAAAGGAATATACTAGAAGTGCCTTTTAAAATAGAAAAAGAGATTGAGGACACAGAGAAGGGAATTTATCAAAACTGGAGCAGACAAAATCTGGAGCAGCTGTGCAAGGCAACCAATCAGCTTCTCTCTTTCATTTTCAAATCTTAACTCAACAAACTGAAGATAGAAGCTGACTGGATGCCATGCACAGCTGCTCCAGATTTTGTTTGCTCCAGTTTTGATAAATTCCCCGCATAGTACCCAAAATTTCGGTGCATCCCTAGAATATACTATACCATGGCAATCTTTATTAAGCTGGAATGCTTATAGGAGATTCCAGGAGAAACAACACATTTGGGGGATCTGCATTCCTATCATCAGGGCTAATATAAACATAATTGATATTAAATATTAATCTGTAAACATATAATTCCTTAAAAAGTGCATTTAAAAAAATTACAGCATTATCAATTTTATATATTTTACATTATATGCATTTTTATTTATATTCTATGGAATTATATGTTTATAGATTAGGAATATCAAATATGTTCAATGTTAGCACTGATGAAGGAGACACAGATCCCCGGAAAGTGTCGGCTCTCCCAAAACCTTTAATAAACATTCCAACTCTAAGAAGATTGCTGTGATTATTGTACATTCATTTGGACTCAGCTTCTGCCTCTCCTAGTGAAGTGGAGCGCTCGCATTCCTTTTGTTTTCCCCTCATGTATGACTCTACATTGTCAAGTGAGCAGCATACAGTTTCTATTTGTTTCTATTTCTATACCTTGTCTAAAAATATCACCCTAACCGTCCACTCCATTCATCCCAAGACCTCCTGCTTTCCAGCTCCCTTGTCAACTCCTCCCATACTCGCCTCCAGGACTTCTCTAGAGTCTCTCCCATCCTCTGGAATTCTTGACCCCAACCTGTCCGTCTATCTCCCACTGTGACTGCCTTTAGGCATTCCCTAAAGACTCATCTTTTCAGGGAAGCCTATCCCACCTCAACCTAACCACTGAACCATCCTGTTCTCAAACAATTCATCCCCACACAGCTCCCTCCTCATGTATCACTGGCCCCTCCCTTTTAGATTGTAAGCCTTAATGGGCAGGGCCCTCCTTACCATCTTGTCTTGAATTGTATTGTGATTGTAATGTCTTCCCTATGTTATAAAGCGCTGCGTAAGCTGTAGGCGCTATATAAATCCTAAATAATAATTATTATTATTATTGACACAGACTATAGCCAACACGTTAAGTACTTCATTTCACCAGACACCAGAGGGCAAGGGGAGTCTATGCAGACGTACGAGACATTCAAGAGGTCAAAAAAGTGTGCCAGAGCCAGTTGGTGATTGAAACAAGGCCTTGAGTGGATCATTGGGTGGTGTCACAGAAGAAAAATTAGGGGGGATTTATCAAAACTGGAGCAGACCAATTCTGGAGCCGCTGTGCATGACCACCAATCAGCTTCTCTCTTCAGTTTGTTCAGTTAAGATTTGTAAATGAGAGAAGCTGATTGGTTGCCATGCACAGCTGCTCCAGATTTTGTCCAGGCCAGGTTTGATAAATTACCCTCATTGTCTTTTACTCTTTAAGGAGAAGAAAATATAGAGACTTCAAATACCTTGGAAAGTCGGCCATGAGCTCTATATGCATTTTGAAGCAACCCTGATCATTCTTCAGGCCGCAGTTTAAATACGGAGCAGCGATTGGTGTTGTTGGTGGTGGAGTTGTAAGTATTAAATATTTTCTTTGTAGGGGACACTTTTTCACATTTTTATACTACCGACCGAATTACTTTAAGACCTATTTACAGTTTTGAGTGGAGTATTTAAAACATTTTTTTGGGTTGTTTTAAGAATTGTCATCACATTGCCAAAAGATAGCAGGGAAATGCATTGTGAAGATATACATTGAAAAGCTAAATGTTGCTCATGCAGTTATTTGACTGTTTCAAGCACCTATTTACATCAGCTTTCATGTGCAAAAATCACCAAACTGATCAATGCCACCTACCACCAGTTTAATTAAATCTGTAGGACAATTTGTGGTAGGTCATGGCCTACAGCAGTGATAGCTGATGTTTTTGAGCCCAAGTGCCCAAGCTGCAACGCAAAATGACTGGCCAGGAAGCCAGTTCGATGCTAATTGCCTAGGAAGCTGGCTTCCAGGTCAATCAGCATCAAGCTGACCAAACAACATGGAGCCCGCTTCCTGAGCATTGAAGACGCCGCCCGGCTTTCTTATTGGCTGGGAAGCCGGCTCCATGCTAGAGGAAGCACCGGCATCGGCAAATACCGAAAAATATAAATATCAGTACTCATATTCCATACTGAAAAACCGGTATCGGTGCATCCCTAATGAAACCATTCTGAAAATGCTAGTTGCCAGGCTGTAACGGGCTTCAATACTTTGAGTCACTGGGGATGATTTACTAATGGCAAATAGGCTATTCACTTTATAAGATAATTTTCACTTAGCTTAGTGAATCAGGTGAAGCTCTGCTGGCTTCCATCATGCAGTCGTGTGCAAGCAAAATTACGTTTTATGTTCCTTGCAAGTGATTGGGTATTCTAGGCAAATTTTCACAACATTCACTAAGCTAAGGGAAAATTCCTTGCAAAGTGAACAGCTAATTTGCCTTTAGTAACCTTGACTGACTCAGGAAAGTCTGGAAGGAATTTTTAATTCCTAATATCTTTAGCCGAGGTAGGTCTCATGTTTTTAGTCATGACAGGTTTTCTTTAAATGCTGCAGTGAGATGTAGCTGACATTGACGTATCACACACCCCAAAAAAAGACAAACAGAGCAAGTTTTCAAGAAGATATTTCCGTGAAATCCTGTTACACAAGGTAATCCAGCTTTTGGTTTCTTTCTTCACCACAACGAATGTAAAAGAAATCTTCATCTGTAACCGCATAGCAAACCCTTGCCCAAAGGGCTAAAAAGCTTTCACACGCAAAACCCCAGACTCTGCCTTATCACAGGTTGGCTTTCTGAGGTTAGATAATCCTCCCCAACACTGCAAAGGATTCTCCAGCTGAGGTTAGCGAAGCATGACAGCCCCATTGCTTGAAGTGTGCAGAACAGTTTAAGAAGAGAGTTGTCATAGTGCTGATGTGTATGTTTCATGTTTTACCGTCTTGATCTGTCTCCCATGTCTTACTGAGTGTAACAGCTCAATGCAGCATAAGAACATCTTAAAGCGTTGTGCTGATACTATCAACTTAATACTGTAATTGTGCTAAAAACAGAAACCCCTTACCTAGAACATCTTTACAGTGCCCCGTTTCTGATCTAGTGAATGGTAACACTGACAACATAAGTAGCGATGAGGTGAAAACCAAAGGAATGTGAGCACTCTACTCAGTCAGGAGGGGAAGTGCCTGTGTCCAAAGGAATATACTAGAAGTGCCTTTTAAAATAGAAAAAGAGATTGAGGACACAGAGAAGGGAATTTATCAAAACTGGAGCAGACAAAATCTGGAGCAGCTGTGCAAGGCAACCAATCAGCTTCTCTCTTTCATTTTCAAATCTTAACTCAACAAACTGAAGATAGAAGCTGACTGGATGCCATGCACAGCTGCTCCAGATTTTGTTTGCTCCAGTTTTGATAAATTCCCCGCATAGTACCCAAAATTTCGGTGCATCCCTAGAATATACTATACCATGGCAATCTTTATTAAGCTGGAATGCTTATAGGAGATTCCAGGAGAAACAACACATTTGGGGGATCTGCATTCCTATCATCAGGGCTAATATAAACATAATTGATATTAAATATTAATCTGTAAACATATAATTCCTTAAAAAGTGCATTTAAAAAAATTACAGCATTATCAATTTTATATATTTTACATTATATGCATTTTTATTTATATTCTATGGAATTATATGTTTATAGATTAGGAATATCAAATATGTTCAATGTTAGCACTGATGAAGGAGACACAGATCCCCGGAAAGTGTCGGCTCTCCCAAAACCTTTAATAAACATTCCAACTCTAAGAAGATTGCTGTGATTATTGTACATTCATTTGGACTCAGCTTCTGCCTCTCCTAGTGAAGTGGAGCGCTCGCATTCCTTTTGTTTTCCCCTCATGTATGACTCTACATTGTCAAGTGAGCAGCATACAGTTTCTATTTGTTTCTATTTCTATACCTTGTCTAAAAATATCACCCTAACCGTCCACTCCATTCATCCCAAGACCTCCTGCTTTCCAGCTCCCTTGTCAACTCCTCCCATACTCGCCTCCAGGACTTCTCTAGAGTCTCTCCCATCCTCTGGAATTCTTGACCCCAACCTGTCCGTCTATCTCCCACTGTGACTGCCTTTAGGCATTCCCTAAAGACTCATCTTTTCAGGGAAGCCTATCCCACCTCAACCTAACCACTGAACCATCCTGTTCTCAAACAATTCATCCCCACACAGCTCCCTCCTCATGTATCACTGGCCCCTCCCTTTTAGATTGTAAGCCTTAATGGGCAGGGCCCTCCTTACCATCTTGTCTTGAATTGTATTGTGATTGTAATGTCTTCCCTATGTTATAAAGCGCTGCGTAAGCTGTAGGCGCTATATAAATCCTAAATAATAATTATTATTATTATTGACACAGACTATAGCCAACACGTTAAGTACTTCATTTCACCAGACACCAGAGGGCAAGGGGAGTCTATGCAGACGTACGAGACATTCAAGAGGTCAAAAAAGTGTGCCAGAGCCAGTTGGTGATTGAAACAAGGCCTTGAGTGGATCATTGGGTGGTGTCACAGAAGAAAAATTAGGGGGGATTTATCAAAACTGGAGCAGACCAATTCTGGAGCCGCTGTGCATGACCACCAATCAGCTTCTCTCTTCAGTTTGTTCAGTTAAGATTTGTAAATGAGAGAAGCTGATTGGTTGCCATGCACAGCTGCTCCAGATTTTGTCCAGTCCAGTTTTGATAAATTCCCCTCATTGTCTTTTACTCTTTAAGGAGAAGAAAATATAGAGACTTCAAATACCTTGGAAAGTCGGCCATGAGCTCTATATGCATTTTGAAGCAACCCTGATCATTCTTCAGGCCGCAGTTTAAATACGGAGCAGCGATTGGTGTTGTTGGTGGTGGAGTTGTAAGTATTAAATATTTTCTTTGTAGGGGACACTTTTTCACATTTTTATACTACCGACCGAATTACTTTAAGACCTATTTACAGTTTTGAGTGGAGTATTTAAAACATTTTTTTGGGTTGTTTTAAGAATTGTCATCACATTGCCAAAAGATAGCAGGGAAATGCATTGTGAAGATATACATTGAAAAGCTAAATGTTGCTCATGCAGTTATTTGACTGTTTCAAGCACCTATTTACATCAGCTTTCATGTGCAAAAATCACCAAACTGATCAATGCCACCTACCACCAGTTTAATTAAATCTGTAGGACAATTTGTGGTAGGTCATGGCCTACAGCAGTGATAGCTGATGTTTTTGAGCCCAAGTGCCCAAGCTGCAACGCAAAATGACTGGCCAGGAAGCCAGTTCGATGCTAATTGCCTAGGAAGCTGGCTTCCAGGTCAATCAGCATCAAGCTGACCAAACAACATGGAGCCCGCTTCCTGAGCATTGAAGACGCCGCCCGGCTTTCTTATTGGCTGGGAAGCCGGCTCCATGCTAGAGGAAGCACCGGCATCGGCAAATACCGAAAAATATAAATATCAGTACTCATATTCCATACTGAAAAACCGGTATCGGTGCATCCCTAATGAAACCATTCTGAAAATGCTAGTTGCCAGGCTGTAACGGGCTTCAATACTTTGAGTCACTGGGGATGATTTACTAATGGCAAATAGGCTATTCACTTTATAAGATAATTTTCACTTAGCTTAGTGAATCAGGTGAAGCTCTGCTGGCTTCCATCATGCAGTCGTGTGCAAGCAAAATTACGTTTTATGTTCCTTGCAAGTGATTGGGTATTCTAGGCAAATTTTCACAACATTCACTAAGCTAAGGGAAAATTCCTTGCAAAGTGAACAGCTAATTTGCCTTTAGTAACCTTGACTGACTCAGGAAAGTCTGGAAGGAATTTTTAATTCCTAATATCTTTAGCCGAGGTAGGTCTCATGTTTTTAGTCATGACAGGTTTTCTTTAAATGCTGCAGTGAGATGTAGCTGACATTGACGTATCACACACCCCAAAAAAAGACAAACAGAGCAAGTTTTCAAGAAGATATTTCCGTGAAATCCTGTTACACAAGGTAATCCAGCTTTTGGTTTCTTTCTTCACCACAACGAATGTAAAAGAAATCTTCATCTGTAACCGCATAGCAAACCCTTGCCCAAAGGGCTAAAAAGCTTTCACACGCAAAACCCCAGACTCTGCCTTATCACAGGTTGGCTTTCTGAGGTTAGATAATCCTCCCCAACACTGCAAAGGATTCTCCAGCTGAGGTTAGCGAAGCATGACAGCCCCATTGCTTGAAGTGTGCAGAACAGTTTAAGAAGAGAGTTGTCATAGTGCTGATGTGTATGTTTCATGTTTTACCGTCTTGATCTGTCTCCCATGTCTTACTGAGTGTAACAGCTCAATGCAGCATAAGAACATCTTAAAGCGGAACTAAACTTGAAAGAAAAAGCTAGCAGGTGGAGTTTTTCCTTGGAGAAGAGACTTTTTAACGTTTCTTCTGCCGAAAAACTTCCCTGCTAGTGTTTTTTTCGTTTTAATTGTAGACTGACTGCAGTGCAGTGTACTCTCTCGACATCTATAAAACAGTTAGAGTTCAGCCAAGTGGCGGGGCAATGCAGCTCCAGCTTGCATACAGGGGATTAACGTCATCAGTAGCTGCCTAGTGGGTGGCCAAGTAACGGAGACTCCGGGCCAGTAGAAGGATCCAAGAGGATGGATGAGGAGGAGTGTTGACCTGTCATTGCCTGGAGAATGCCAAATTGAGGGTTAGTTCACATGGGGCCCCAATAGAATTTTGTTAAACATTTTGTTGTTTTGCTGAATGTTCATTCGATTTTCTAATAGTTAATGGGACCAGATCGAAGACCTGTTTTCAACCTTTGTGATGGGAAAAAAAAATAGAAAAGGCTGGATGCTATTTTTTTTACCCAATTAATGAAATTGTAACAGGGAATGTGGTTTTGTTTCGGGTAACTCCATTAATTTCCAAACTCGAAAAACAAAATTTCGAATGACGTTTATCAAGTCGCCAATGGCATTATCAAATGTTCTGACCAGATTTTTTTGTATGAATGTTCATACAAAAATCTAGTATATAGCCAGCTTAAGTTACTCTTTAAATTGGTGATTTATGATTTATACTGATTTCTGACAAGCATATTATATTGTATGTATTTAAAAAATCTGTGTACAAGAATATACTGTTGGCTGTAAAAGCTAAATAGGTGTTTGTTATTTTCTAACATGCAGCAAAAAGATAGTCGCTAAAATGTGTTGCTTTTTACTAGGGATGCACCAATACAGAGTATTTGGGCGAGTACTCGTGGTTGCCCAAATGCTCCCGATGTCGGAACGTCTGGTATCAGAAAGCCGGGCTGCGAGTTATTACACACTGCCCGGCTTCCTGATTGACCTCGTCACCCTGGAGCCAGCATCCTGGCCATTCAGGTAGCCGTGGTTGAGTAATTTCCCGCCCCCCGGCTTCCTGATTGCTTAGGGCCAGGCAGCCCTGCATGGGTAACCACATTGTCCCATTGGGGAAGGTGTAAAATGTCAAGCTGACAATGGTAAGGGGTTAAAACCTCATTATATGTAGGTGACAGATGGTGTTGAAGGTCCCCACCCCTGATTAGGGATGGTTATTCCAGTTTGACCTCTTCACTGACAATTTATTGGTTGAGCTGCGTTTTTTTAAAATGTATTATCTCTTTATTAATTTTTTCCATTTAAGACACAATTTACAATTACCGAACAAAAAAAAGAAAAATCAATTAAACCCCACTAAATACATCAAAACTAAAAATACACTATAAATAAGCATCATAAAAAAAATGAAGACAAAACAAACAAAACAATACATGCAGGTTTTTATTGTGGTATCCACCCCTTTTAGAGAGATTTCACTATCTCCCTAAAGATAGGGAGTGTGGTTATCAGGTCACTACCTCCTGACCTGATGACCACACAGAAAGTAAGTAGATATTTCCCCAGTGGGCACAGAGAAGGCAATACAACCTGAAAGAAGTTCTCACTCTTCCCTACTTTGTTTTATAAAAGTGTTTTATTATGGTCTGTGCCTTTCTGTTGATTCCTGTCTAGCTAACCTCCACAGGAAGTAAGCAAGAGTCTCTACAGGGACTGCAAAATAATTGTAATTCATTTTACTTCTATGGGACATAAAACATGATACCCCCCTACACCAATGTCCCGGGTTCACCCTAAATTAGCTGGGATAGCTAAAAATCCTTTCAGTATGCCGAGTGGTTCGGAGATCGGGGACACTCCAATCTTTATTATCTCCAATTGGAGTATTGATGATAGAAGATTGGAATATCGAGGATGCTCCAGTCTTCAAGCATCCTCTCCAGTGCATGCATTTGAAACACCCATCTGCCTGTAGCCATCAAACAGCAAATAAAGGGCAAACAGATTGGACAAGTCCAGGGAGGCATTAGGGATGTAATAGACCCCTGACACCTCTCCAAAGAGTACCCATGAATCAAAATATTGCTACCACATACCATATAGTTACAATAAAAAACTTAAGGTATAATAAATTACACCCCCCCCTAAGAAAAAATGGTTACAAGCCCACACACGTAAACGACAATTCCACAACACATATCAGTTATCACCGTCCATGCTGAAGTGCAAAAAATAATTCTAGGTTCATTATATGGTTAACCCTAAATATATGAGCCATACCCATATTGACAATTATGGGTTTCATCGTTTTTTTGGCATTTCCCGGATGCAAACAGTTGTCAGGCTTGATATATTTGGTATCTACTCAATCGACGGTCTCTATTTTACAGAATATTTTGAGGTTTTATTTTGTTTGTGTGCGCTAAAATTAATAACTTTTTTTTACTGTAAATATAGGAGTCTATTTATTAATCTTTTCACCCAGGTTTCGCACATTTCTAATTGAATCCAATTAGAAAAATCTGTGAATCTTGGGTTAGAGTTGCGTGAATCAATTATAAATACACCCCATAGTTTGATAGAGAAAAATATCAACTATGCAACAGAGAAAAATATCAACTACCATGATTTTATTTAATCAGAAAATGTGTATCGTCTGGGGGGTCAGGGGGCTGTGTGAAGAATTAAAAAATCAGTTCGGCAGTGCAAGAATGGTTAACGGTGCACCATATATTATTTTTATATATAAACACATTTACATGCAAACTCACATGTAGAACAAACTGAAATAAAACAGGCAATGTTATGCTTTCTGTAGTTGTCCTCTGCCCCGAGTCTGCACTGGAACATTTTACCAGTAACATTACATCGGCATGCCACAATCACTGCTAAGCCATTTTTTATTTTTTTGCCTTGGTCTAGGTGGAGTTTCAGTTTTGTAATCACCACCTCACATCTTGCTTCTATTGAAATTATGCAGGGGCTTCATCCTGTGGTTTGGTGCAAATCTGCAGCTCATAGCTACTGTGCACTCCAGGGACAGTAATGAATTGCAGACTTGAGAAAATGTGAAAATAATAATTTTGCATTTTTTTTAAAGGAATCATTGTCAGGACTCTTAGTGTACCAACTGTATCTAGATTCCTGGTTATTATATTTTATTTTCCTTTCTGATTCTAATTAATCTAGGGATGCCAGATTAAAAAAACATAAACACTATGTGTTAAAATAAAAAGTATCATCACAGCAAAAAACTATTTTCAAAAAAATAAATATATATATTGTAATAAGGACACTCGACTAGTCCAGGAAATTCAAGTAAAACACAGTTTGAGTGCGAACACAAAAAGTCTGTTCATCCACAGGGTCACAGCAACATAAAAGACAGTCTTTTGTTCACATAAAGGCCAACATTTATGCACTTCTCATGATAATCAGCCTTCTTCAGCATATACAGTCCTTAGTAGCTTTCCTCAGCTCTAAGCCTCTCAGCGCACCTCTGTGTGATACTCACACTGCTCTCCCAGCAGTGGATCATGGACTCTCTCAGCGATGTCCAACAGGTCCCTTGGGTCACCGACCTTCCTGACCTCTTCCAGCCTCCCCTGGCTGTTCCTTGTGCGTCCAGCACGCACCTGAGTCTGCCTGTGTCCGTGTGCCTCCTGCACACACACAACTCCAACTCAACTCTCTCACACCACTGAGCACTGGGCTGGCTTCTTAAGGAGGCTGCTCTCAGCCACCTGATCAGCCCGGGCTGGTCATTGGCAACACCTGGCCCCAGGACTGGAGATCTCATCCCACCCAGAGCTCTAAGAAATCTCAAGAGCGCCAAATCCCATTTACAATTTAGAAAACCTGGAGGGATCTGAAAAGCCAAGTTCTTCCATATGAAACGGTTTACTCTCTGGGCCCTCTCAGCTTCTCTGTGTGAGAGTCCTGGGTGCCATAGTTGCCAAACTACACTGTGGCATTGGCTTACACTGCCACAAATATGTATGTATATATATATCTGTATATATATATCTATATATAGATATATATATATAGATATATATATTAGTGTGTGTGTATATATTATTATTATACAGGATTTATATAACGCTAACAATTTGCGCAGCTCTTTACAAAATGGTGGAGACAGTACAGTTGCAATACAATACAGTAAATTGGGCCCTGTTCGTGAGAGCTTACAATCTAGTAGTAGGGGCAAGTGATACAAAAGGTAATAATTGTTTAGGTTGAGTTTTTGGAAGAAGCAAAAGGTAGTTATGGTGAGATGAGATAGGCTTCCCTGATGAGATTAGTTTTTAAGGATCGCCTAAAGGAGATAGGCGGACAGACTGGAACTCCTTACCCCAATCTGTCCGTCTATATCCTACGCTGCCCACCTTTAGGTGATCCTTAATATATCCTTATATATTCTCTGAAAAAGAGAACACCAGACAGATTCCACACGTGCCAGAAATATTCACCTGCAACAAATGTTTGGTCAGATTCACTGCTTGTATAACTATGCACCAAAGTCTATCAGGGTCTCAGGAGTTAAAGAGCTGCTCATTTGCATTTTGTTCCACTCCCTGTGCCAGAAAACCGAGAGATATGAATGTTGCTTTGTGTCAACCTATACACAGATTACCATTTAAGCTGCAGATCTTTAAAGTACATCTGTCAGGAGAGAAATAAGTGAACTTCCTTCGGTGACCTCCTTCTGGAAAAACGCTAGTCACGTCGCTGTAGCTGGCCTCAACACTTCTAAAAATCACCGGCACAGAGCAAGCAAGTTGAATATCAGAGAAAAGTCAGAATGCTTTTATCAGCACTGAACCCCCCCAAGCATTGATTGCAGTCGTGCAGCCGGCCTTTTCAGAAAGAGGGGGCTGCCATGACGGCCCACATATTTCTTTCACGAGCAGCCGGTCAGCTAGCCGGTAAAAACATTCTGTTCTGACAAAAGCATCCATCAAAAAAGTAAAAAAATAAAAAGTTACTTTCAGACCCCGTGGTCTTTAAAAAAAATATTTTAAATGAGAACAAAATCGGCTCAATGTAAGTATTAATGTGTTTATGCATAAAAAAACTGTTTCCGTGTATAGCTTGTAATTAAAGGGACGTGAGAGCGGCCATATCTGTTCATTACATAATCGGGTTCTTTCTTTGTCTTTTTTGGGGCTTTACCGATTGTTACCTTAAAGTGACGCTAAACTCAGCAGTTCAGACCCATTCACTAAAGGGGCACCATACATTTATTTTTATGCATTTTTACACATTTTAGTTTTTGTTCTTCATTCAGCCAGATATTAAAGTGACACTAAACTCAGGACAAATGCATTTCTGTACCTTAACTATTAACAAAATTGTATCTTATTTGTGTATCACTCGGCTGTAGATCCTCCAATCATCTCTGAATTGGTGCTGACACTGTCCTTCCTTCTGCAGGGGGGCTACTTTTGTTCGCCATGGTCCCTGTGTGTGATGTAAAGTAGTCACCTCTCCAACCTCGCTCCCGGGATTGACTACAATCTCAATACAAATTAGTAAACTAAACATGAGATTGTAGTCCATCACAGGAGTGAGCTCGGAGCAGTGACTACTTTACAACACACACAGGGACCATGGCGAACAAAAGTAGCCCCCTTCCAGAAGGAAGGACAACGTCTCTGTGAAGGTTCTCATTCATCCAAGTCATGGTATATCTGTGAAAAATGAACCAAGGCAACTGGACTTGGTGTAGTTTTTCTTGAAGACGTTTTACTTGTCATCCAACTAGCTTTCTTGATTCAGAAGAAGAATTTATAAATTGGGAAAGCTAGTTGGATGACAAGTGAAACGTCTTCAAGAAAAACTACACCAAGTCCAGTTGCCTTGGTTCATTTTTTACAGATATACCATGACTTGGATGAATGAGAACCTTCACAGAGACGTTGTCCTTCCTTCTGGAAGGGGGCTACTTTTGTTCCCCATGGTCCCTGTGTGTGTGGTAAAGTAGTCACCGCACCAAGCTCACTCCTGTGATGGACTTCAATCTCAATACAAATTAGTAAACTGATCATGAGACTGTAGTCCATCCCGGGAGTGAGCTTGGAGCGGTGACTACTTTACAACACACACAGGGACCATGGGGAACAAAAGTAGCCCCCCTCCAGAAGGAAGGACAGTGTCAGCACCAATTCAGAGATGATTGGAGGATCTACAGCCGAGTGATACACAAATCAGATTCAGTTTTGTTAAAAAAACATTCAAGTCCATCAACTATTAAGATTTGACTCCGGAGTTTACTGTCACTTAAGATTTCTATCAGACGAGTTCTGTCTGATTTGGAGACCCTGTAGATGGTAATAACTGTTTGCTGGGATTTTGGCCGTGGTTTATTAGTTAATTAATGGCAAATAACGACTACTTTTCTAACTTACCCAAAATAACAAGTGAGTTTTGTAGTGCCGACATGTGTCCTAGTATGTGTTTAGCGAAAGATAGCGTGCCCATAATGATAAATTTACACTTGAGACCGCTAATCAACCTGCACTGAGACAAAAAGGAACGATAAAATGCATTATCTTACAGCAGCCAATCACCCTTCACTGGTCTGATACACAGGATTACTGTTTTAGTGAATAAGCTTATTGTCTTAACATGAATATAGAGAAATTCATTTTTTTCTTGTAATATCCAGTCCGTGAGCTGTCAAAAATTAATTTAAAGAAGGGTGAAATATAGACAAAATATTCTGATACCTCCTGAGTATTTCCTCACTGCTGTATCCTCTGTCCTATGTCGACTCTTCAATTATACTTAATGGAAACAACATGAGACATAAGGAAGTGTTTTCTGTGCCAGAGTAGAAATGGTACTGAAAATGATTATTACATATTCTCATAACTAACTGTAGACATCCTGAGCTATATTTATATAATATGTATGTTCTGATGACAATAAAATGAATGTTTCTATGCAAGCCATGTAAGCCATGTTTACATTAAAATGAAAGGTTGCAGTATGTACAAATTAGCAAACCTAATTTTTTGCGTTGTTTTTTTTAACATTTAGAATAGTTTAATTTCTTTTTTAATTAGGTACAACGTTTTATAAATAATTCATGGACATTTTTTCTACTCCCATATTATGTAAGTGGGAGTTATTTTTGCCACCTACAAAGAGGTTTTTGTTCTAATTTTACTTTCTGAACAGCAATAGCTGTTTTTTTTCTCTTCAACAAAAACATTATTACTCGTGTTAGGAAAAAAAAAAAAAAAAGAGCTGCAATAACCTAAAACATGAAAATCCTGCTCCATAAAACATTCTGCATTATACAGAAGCTGCTCTTTGGCTGACTAGCTGTGCGCTGAACAAACCATAACTGCTAAGCTTCCCATACAAGCATTAATTTGTGTACTTTGTAGACGCATGCATCCGTTAGGCAATTAATATTGTGACTCCACAAACTTTTGCAGATCCCATAAATTTCACTGTTTTTCCTTAAAAAAGAAAAAGTACCACTTTGTGTTTATTACACCAACACATGCACTCTTTTAGTATCACTTCCACAGCACAATTTTGTTTTTGTACCATATATTTTTACAGGTTTATTTAATTAGTACTTCTTTGGGCAAATCCTTCACCGTTGGCATTATAATTGCCTTTTTTTTTGTAGTCGCTGAACATTTTATTTATTAACATTTTGGCCGATACAGTAAGAGAAAAATACATGCTTTTTTTTAATGTCTTATAAAGCTGGGAAAGAAAGATTTCCCCTATGATTGTATTTCTACAAACCATGAAAAAGAGAAATATATATATTTATATGCTGTATATTTTTTTACTAAATGTGGGGGAGTGAGTGTCATTTCTCAGGCAAATTTTCCTCCCCGTGATTTTATAGTTTAAACCCTCCTGAAAGCTATCAGTCAGGAAATGGCACACATTCAAATTGCTCTCATTCATGTACATGCCTTTTGCATTGTTGTACAATTTCCCTTAATATGCATATATGTTGCCACAGCCTGCGTGTGGTCAGGTTATGTTAAATTGGGAGAGAGCTGTATTTGTGTTTTTTTTTTTTTTCCTTTTTAGCTTTCTACAACCGTACTGTACTGTACTTGGGTGGCCATGAAACATTTTGATGCTGTAGCTTTAAGCTATGTTTGTTCAGTTATATATAGTGCGGCAGGTTTTTTTTTGTTTGGAGTCTAAAAGAAAAAAAAATCAAAATTTAATGAGGTCCCGTAAATGTGCAAACTCAAAGGACCTTTAATCATGCGCAATTAGGTGTCCAACTTCCATTTTATTGTACATGTGGAAAGTGATATAAAGTGATAATGTTTCCTTTGGAAAATTGTGTCTTATTTCTAAACATCGCATTTTTAGGGTGTTCTGTTTGTGGTTACGTGCTGGTATATTATTTATATATTTTTTAAAACATGGATTGAGGCACTTTTGCCAATATATATAT
>NW_017307664.1:254096-275936 GCF_000935625.1 Nanorana parkeri | reverse complement strand
CCGCGCCCCGGCTTCCTGATTGACCCAGGAAGCCAGCTCCATGTTTTCCCAGCCAATCAGCACGAAGCCGGCTTCCCTACCCATCAGTAAGCTGGAAGGTGGGTCATTACTCGTCGCCCGGCTTCCTGATTGCCCGGGTCCATGTTCCCCTACAGCACTGCCGGTCAGAGGGATTATTCTGGAAGTTCCAGTATCAGACGTAGGTATCGGAGCATTTGGGCGAGGACAAGTACTTGCCCAAATACTTGGTATCGGTATCGGATACTCTCGGTGCATCCCTAGCTTTAACCCTAACTTCAGTTGGACTTCAAGGTTATGAGTGATATGGATTGAAAGATATTGAAATAATTAAATTATCACCCCAACTATCCATCCCATTTATTTTAATGTATTTGTAGCTTCAATCTAATGTTCATTCTCTGCAGCTGACGTCCTATTCACCTAACCCATATGTTTGCTGAAATAGCTCTGAATAGGAGCATGGGCACCAAGCACCTGTAGTTTTCGTAAGTGATGAATACTGTACATAGCTTGGAACTGGTATGAGAAAAAGTTGCTGTTCCAAATAGAAGCAGTGTGAAAAGCCTGCTGAATATGTCAGCAAGGCTGTAGGGAAAAATTAACCTCTTGAAACAATTGCAGCATTTTCCTGGGCAGTGTTTTTGGAGTTTTCATGTTTATTTTCCTTTGTTGTCAGTTGTTGGTTTTTAATAAATTGAACCGTGTTAGCGGTTTAGCTAACAACAAGGCCGGCATAACATGTGCATTGCGCACACGAAGATTTAACAACACTGCTTGTGCCGTAAAGTGTTCTCTGTCATGACTTTTCATCAGTCTTTGTTCTCTTTCATCTATTTTTGACGTCCCTTCTTTCTTGTAAGATGATATTTCCTGCTAAGCTGTTAAAACTGGGTGGAGCCATCGGAGTGCTGTCACTTCAGACATAGTTCCCAGGTTTATTTCTTTGGAGCAGAAGCAAACGGTTGGCTATTCCAGGAGTATGTGGTTACTGTGACGTCATCCATCTGGCTCCATTTATTTCTCATCTCACTTTGGCCTCTTTCTGCAATACTTAAGAAAACAAATTCTGTTTTCCTAGGGGGATTGTTGCAGAACAATCCGGTGGGTACACAGACAATGAGTAACTGACATCCATTCGCTGAATTCACAATAATGTTAGTGTAGTCTGCCTTGTGAGGTTTTGTTGAAGGTTAGTTTCAGAAGCAAGCACCAACAATCTGTATGCATGTAAGGGGAGTAATATGGAGGTCTCTCTTGGGAAAGAAGTCCCAAATAAGTCTCAAGAGGTCTCTCTTTGCAGAAATAAGCTCACATGATCATTCCTGGTTGAGCGTGCCAGGGAAGAAAAGACTTCTAAAGAGTAATCCATCCATCACATTCTGAAACAATTCATCCCCACAGCTCCCTCCTCATGTATCACTGGCCCCTCCCTTTTAGATTGTAAGCCCTCACGGGCAGGGCCCTCCTTACCATCTTGTCTTGAATTGTATTGTGATTGTAATGTCTTCCTTATATTGCAAACTGTTGGCGCTCTATAAATCCTGAATAATAATAATAAGAGTAATCCTCCAGAGAAATGGATAAAGGGAGCCCCTTGCTTCTCGTAGTGTGCTCTGAAGTTGGTGGTTTCTAATTCTTCTCTGTACGGTTGCAGGCCAGTTGAGCCGACATTGTACCAGTCCGAAACTATAACTGGAGAAATGGATAGAAGACTGAATAGAGATGGGAGGCCTTGTAGCAAGATCACAATTAAGGAAATTGTCCTTGTAAGATTAATTAAATTGACCCCTTTCATTGAGAAGAATGATTCATAGATCCGCCAAGAAAATATTATTGTGTAAGGAAATGTTATTAGGCATTGTCTCTGGTTGGATCTTCAGGTTGGGTAGGGACCTGGAATACTTTATTTTGGGCTTTTCAGGTCTAGACTTAGCGAAGTTGTAAAATAGAGAATTTAATTTTAGTAGGCAGGCTTTGAAAGGATGTCTTTGATGCTTTGAGTGTGCTGGTTTTTCCTAAGGCCAGTTGAGCGGACATTATACCATCCATTCCAAATGTTTAACTGGAGAAATGGGTAGAAGACTGAATAGAGATGGGAGATCTTTTTTTTTTAAGCAAGATTAGCATGAAGGAAATTGTCCTTGTGAGATGAAGTAAATGGACCTCTTTCATTGAGAAGAGCGATTCATAGATACACCAGGAAAACATTTATTATTATGAACTTTTAATGGGTGTGGTCTCTGGTTTGATCTTCAGGTTGGGCAGGGACCTGGAATACTATATTCTGGGCTTTTCAGATCTAGGCTTAGCAAAGTAGTTCAGTGGAGATTTTCATTTTAGTAGGCATGCTTTGAAAGGATGACTTTGATGCTTTGAGTGCGTGGGTTCCTCCTAAGGATTGACAATGGACAAGGTGCAAGTAGGTGTGGAAAAATGGTTATGCTAGGTTGGGTCTTTTTGAAAAGCTGCCTGTATCTTTTTTGTTTCCAGCATTTACTTCCTTAATATTTTTCTATTCAAGTTGCTTCTTCCTTTTTTGAGATTTTCTTAGTGGAAGAAATGAAGGTGTGGGTAAGTAGGTGATAATCCTGGGTTATAGCCTAGAGTAGAACCTTCTGACTTTTCCTGTCTTCTTTCCTGGCCTTTTTAGTGTTTTCTCACCAGTACTAATCAAGTCACAAACCCCACCTAAAAGTAATATTTCAACTTCACATGATGTGTGTTTCCATATTTCAGTCTTCCTCTAGTCTAGTCGCTATGTCAAATTGTGCGATTGGCATGCTTTTTGAGTACAGATTCATTAAACGCAGTACTATTTCTAGCTGCCTTAGGCCCCTTTCACATGGGCACACGGATCCCTTGCTGATCGGAGCAGTATGGGACGATTGTGAGATCTGTGTCCATCCAGTTTTTTCCACCATCCCGTGATGGAAGAAAAACTGAACTTACTGAGCCTGTGTGAGGTCTGGAAGGAGTCGGATGTTAGTGGACATGTGTCCATAGAGGTCCACCAAAATTGAACTCTGGGGTAATAGTATGTAAACAGACGCATGTCCGCTTAGATCCGGATGCCCATAGACCAACATTGGGCTTCCGATCAGATCCGTCTGAAAAATTGACAGGCAGGCCTTATAGGACCCATATGTTACGGACCCTGTTATTGATTTGATCTCAGAATGCTTGCTGAATCATTTACAGGGTAAAACATCTAGAAATATTATGTTCAATCACTTATAATAGGTCTGAGCGAACTTAGCTGTACTACTAAGCATTAACCCGAATGAAATTCAGGAGCCAGTCTGTCCAATCTGGTAGCCAGCAGGATTTGTTTTAGGAGCCAGCTTCATTGAAAACAACTAGAGAAAACTTCATTTTTAAGAAACCTTGGCTACCTGGCTCCCGGGATTTGTCCAGCCCTGATGTAGACTATGCATAGAAAGAATGTTTATACTGTTAGAATACCCTGATGATTTAACCTATTTTGAACTTTATTATAAAAAGCAAAGGCATGAGCGTGCACGCGGTGTCACAAGTTGCAAATGTTCTTGTAATTTGAAGTGCCGCATTGTGTCATTGAGGTGGCAGCTTTTCGGGGGTCAGAAGTTTAGCTTGTTTCTTTGGCCATGTTACTCTCTCTGAGTCCCAGTTTCAGCCAATAGAGAATTACCCTGAAACACAGTAATTTGTTGGGTTAACACACACGGACTTCAATGTGAGCATTGAAGCTGTACACTTCTCTCCGCTATATTGACATTGGAGGATGAAGAATTTGTGGCGACTGCTTCCGTGGGCACTTGCTGCCCTTTTCTAACACTGCTCACTTCAAACAGATCTGTTTAAGTCCTGTTACTTGAGCTGCTTTATAGGCTAGTCCCAGATTAACAGTTTTACCTCAAGTATTTTGCACATCTCTCAAGCTGCTGGAAGGTTAAAATCACAAAATACTAGTTTCCATCTTACAGCTAAAGAAAAAAATCTTAAGTTTAAATAGATTATGTTTTAGTATTTTATCCCCTTTTATATATTTTTTTTCTGCCTGAAAGATTTTATTTGTGCGAAGAAATTTTTTTCCCCTTGTTTTCTTAAACTAGATGTAAACTTAATCACTAAAATCTCATATGACCTGTAATATGTTATTTGAAAAGTGACTTTATTTTTTTTAAAATATGCTGTTTTCATTAAAAAATAATTTAAAGGAATGATTCTGGCGTGAAGGTCCTTGGTGAGGCACGTCCTGTAACAACTGCCTCCTAGCTGTATTTCTGCAATCAAATCTAATGCACTTACCCTGCCACGGAGGACCTTGTTCAGGCAATTCCTGTTGCGAGGTGACGACTGCTTCCCAGTTTTGGTCTTGAATTGTCACATGCAACCTTGAGGGGAATCATTTCATGGAATGATGCCACCATGAAGGACCTTGTTCAGGCACTTCCTGTTGCAGGGTGACAACTTCCTCCAAGTTGTGCTCCTGCATTGTCACATACAAACTTGGGGGAATTATTTGATAGAATGATGCTGCCATGAATGACTTTGGTCAGGCACTTCCTGCTATTGGGTAATAACTGCCTCCCAGTTGGGCTCCTGCATTGGCACATCAAACCTTGAGGGAAAGTTCTAATGGACTGAGCCGTTCACGAAGGACCTTTTCCAGGCAATTCCTATCACGGAGTGACAAGTGCCTCCTAGTTGTGCTCCTGTGTTGTCAAATGCAAACCTGGGGGATAATTTAAAGGAGAATTATTGGGAGAGTGAAATACACTCTTCCCCATAAATAGAGCCGACGTGTGATACTGAAGCTGTCACACATTGCCTCTATAGATCGAGAAATGAGCCATCACATACCGCCGATTGCTCATTTTCTGATCTTCTACTTGCAGAGAGTAATGACTGTAAGTCACCGCTCCCTGCAGGGATTCCAGTGCTGACTGGAGGGACAGACAGGGGAAGGGGTCAGCAGAGCCAGCTGTCAATCAGCCAGCGGGCTGGATCCCGACAATATTGTTGGGATCCGTCCCCGCTCTGCGCTGTCAGTATATAGTGGGCAATAGCCCGCTATATGCAGAGTTTTGGGTCACAGGAGGACATAGTATGTGTCCTCCCTGTGATGCTTAAGAAAACTATGGCCAAAAAAGGTTGGGCCATTGTTCTCTCTATAAGAATTGATCCTGCCATGAAGGTTCTTGTTCGGGACCTTCTTTTTATGTGGTAACAACTGCCTCCAAGTTGTGCTCCTGCGTTGTCACATGCAACATTGGGGGAATCATTTAATGGACTGATCCTAGAAGGTCCTTGTGCAGGCAACCTTTGGCAGAAGCTACAAATTTTGCCCGGAGTTCTTTTTTAATATTTAACCTAATTAACCCCTTATGTACTGTGCTGTCAGATCTCATTATTATTATTATACAGGATTTATATAACACCAACAGTTTGCACCGCGCTTTACAATATAAGGAAGACATTACAATCACAATACAATTCAAGACAAGATGGTAAGGAGGGCCCTGCCCCGGAGGGCTTACAATATAAAAACTTATCATTTGAAAACTATCTGTCCTAACAAAGTGTTTAAGATCTAGAAGCATTGTATGTTAATGAGGGGGGCACAGTGTCACAAGTTGCTTGGGCACAGATTGCATTACTAATGCCCAAGAGGACCAGGAAGTGGAAAAAGAATAATTGTAAGTAAAAGAAAAATATGTTTACTGAATATAAGATTATTTCATATCAGCAAGCTGAGCTGTATGCTGGTGGGATTTTTAGTAAAAAGGGGTGAAGATCCACTTTAACTCTCTGCCGCCCGCCCATCGTAAAAATACGGGCGGACGGTGGATCCTTCCCGGCCGGTGGCCACGCATGTACGTGTTTTTCTTTCTGCTCGCAGGCGCGCACGGAATCCGGCCAGAAAGGTAAATAGCCGTTACCGACTGTTTCATACAGGTTTTCTGCCGGCTGATCGTTTGTATAACCTTATATTGTACAGCGCGCCCCCCCCCCTCCGTTACCGCTGCCGGTTATCCCTGGCACCGCTGTCCCCCTGTGGTGCCCAGGACCGTGAACACCGGCACATCGGCTGCTGCTAGAGAGAAGGAGGAGAGAAGCGATGTGCATTACATCACTTCCGCCTTTAGCTGTCATTTCTCTGCTTCCATCAGCTTCTTTGGGGGTCCCTAGGTGACATTATGTAATGGCAATTAAGTTAAGTGTAAAAAATAAATAAAATTAAAGTCTTAAATTAAGCTCCCGCCCCCGCGTGAACGCACTTACAAGTGTAAATATGCATCGGGTGCGCCTACGCGCAAAAACAACAATTACGCCACACATGTTACGGTAGACATCGCCGCGAATGTCGCAGTGCGAGCAATAATTCTAGGCCCATCAATCAATGATAACACTAAATTATTGAGTGGTAAAACCTTTTAAAGGGTCTCCTATGGACAATTTTAGGCATGATAGTTTTTTGCGATTTTGTGGGCGCACGCAACTTTAAAGCTTGACAAGTTTGGTGTCTATTTTCCCGACATGACCCCGTATTTTATATTTTACCCAAAAATGGGGTAATAATAAATGTTTTATAACATAATGTAAGGATAACAGGTTTTTTTTCACCATTTTTGGTTCTTTTTTTATTGTATAGTAAAAAATAAAACCCCCAGTGGTGATTAAATACCACCAAAAGAAAGCTCTATCTGTCCCCAAAAAATTTATAAAATAATTTTAGTACAGCGTTACATGACGGAATAAATGTCAGTCAAGGTACCGCAGCGCTGAATACTGAAAAATGGGCGGGACAGGAAGGGGGTGTAAACACTGCAGACTTCAACTGGTTAAAGTAAACATTTTACTTAATGCCAAGAAGCAACACAAAATATAGTACCACTGTACCTCTTATCTTAATTTTTATTTTATTTAGGAAATTTATGTTGCACATATAAAATATAATTGTAATCATTCAACTATGCAGTATCTATTTTTTAAATTTTAATGTTATACATTTTAGTATTTTTTTTTTTTTTTTTTACCTCTCTACAGAACATCCAGGACTTTACTATTTTTTTTTTCTGGTTTCCTTTCTCTACAGAATGTAAAGCTGTGTGAGTTCTTATTATTAGAAGTCAAGGATTTGGGAGATTTTTATTCTCGTCAAGCTCCTCATGTTTTATTCCACAGCAATTATGGTTTATGAGCATTGCTCACTGTTTTGGCCTTCGCCTTAATTTACTGTCAGACTCATTGGCTGCAGCAAATATTTAGGATTTAACCATTTGTTGGTGAGCTCACATTATACATACGGGTAACGATAGGGTGCTGCTGTATTGATCATTTTAGAGGGGTGGTAATTCATTCTGCTCTTCTGAAAGGTAGTAAAATGCTCCTAATTTTTATTTTTATTTATTTTTTCTGTTAGCTTTAAATGCTCAAAAGAAGCAGGTGCCAACATGTACATGCAATTGTAGTCACGTGTCTTGTAGTACTCCCTGGGAGCTTCAAAGCGTAACTAAACAAAAATGTAATATATTGCATCTGATCAATTTTTAGGTATATAGCGGCTCCATTCATTTTCTTTCTTTTTTGTAGGCTTTTTTTTACCTGGTGATCTGGGCATTAACACGCTTCATGTCTAAGGGCTCAGTCACACCATCTGCAAAAAAAAGCTAGACAATGTGATTTGCCTTGTCATGGGTGATTATTATTATTATTATTATTATTATACAGGATTCATATAGCGCCAACAATTTGCTCAGTGCTTTACTAAATAGTGCAGACAGTACAGTTACAATAATTTTTTTTAATACAATACAGTTTCAGAACAATAGGGTTGGAAGGGCCCTGCTCGTGAGAGCTTACAATCTAGTAGGGGGGGCACGTGATACAAAAGGTAATCATTGTTTGGACCGAGTTGTTGGAGGAAGTAAAAGGCAGTTATGTTGAGTTGAGATAGGCTTCCCTGAAGAGATGGGTTTTTAAGGATCGCCTAAAGGTGGGCAGCGTAGGAGATAGGCGGACAGAATGGGGTAAGCAGTTCCAGAGGATGGGCGACACTCTGGAGAAGTACTGGAGGTGAGCGTGGGAGGAGGTAATTAGAGGGCTAGAGAGCAGAAGGTCTTGAGAGGATCGGAGAGGACGGTTTGTGTGATATTTTGAGATTAGGCCAGTAATGTAGGTTCAGGGCCGGTGCAAGGGTTTTTGCCAACTCAGGCGAAGGTGCATTTTGCCGCCTCCCCCCGGCACGCACGCACACACACACTGCCCACCTGAGTCCCTGCAATCCCCACCAGAGACCCCCCCCAGAGCCCACAATAGACCTTGTGTGCCAGGTCCCATTAGCGGCGAACTTTCCGGGTGGAGGAGACGAGAAAACAGACAGCGATCGCCGCTGCCGAAGCGGCAGAAGTCCCCCCCGTGCTCCGGGCGGCTCCCGAGTCCCTCAACAGGTCGCCGCCTCCTGCAGCCCTCGCTCCTTCACATGCGGCGGAGCGGCCAGGGGAACCAGGGGCGGGGCCACTTACGTCACTCGCTGACGTAGGCAGCCCACACTAGACCCGATCGGACGGCCGGAGCCGGACTTATGCCGGGCAGCGGACTGTCACTGTCAATTTTCCGCCTTGTTCCCTGGCGCCGTAAGGCAAGTGCCCATGTTGCCTTGCGCTAGCGCCGGCCCTGTGTAGGTTGGGGCTGAGTTGTAGATGGTTTTATTGTTGTTGTTAGTATTTTTAATTTTATTCGATGGGTAATGACATAGTACACCCCTGTTCTAGTGGTGTGTGCTTTAAAAAAAAAAAAATGGATGTAGTACTTTTTTGAAGTGCACCACAGTAATACTCGGTATAACTGCATTCGTGTACTTGTGACATTTTAATAAAGTTCTAATAAAAAAAAAACAACCGAGCCCGTAAGGTGGTTCTGCTCTATAGTGGAGCAATGGAGCCACCCTTGGACAGAAGCATTGTCACCCTGTGAGGAAGGTAGTGTTAGATGCACTAGCAGATTTAGATGGACTTGACTGACCAATTAAAGCCGAACTCCAGCTAACACATTTTAGGCATACAGTAAAGGCTTTTTGTCCTTTTGGGTGAAGGTTTGACATAAATGGATAAAAGGTAACCACTGTGAGAACCACTGTTAGTTTTAAATGGTTTGTCTCAACCCCCTATCTGCTGCTTTTTCTGGACAGCTTGGTCTGTCAAAGGAAGTTGAAAAATAACAGACTTACTTACCGGATTACCAGGTAAAACTAAAGGATAAAAACACTAAAAAAAACCAAATGCAGCCACCACATCTAAAAGTTTCAATGTATTAAATTTTTGTTTTTGGGTTTACACTTTTAATGTACAATTAGTGACTTAAAGTGACACTAAACTCCGGAGTTAAATCTTAAAAATACATTCAGTACCTTCATTATTAACAACAATGTATCTTTTTTTGTGTATCACTCGTCTGTAGATCCTCCAATCATCTCTGAATTGGTGCCGACACTGTCCTTCCTTCTGGAGGGGGGGGCTACTTTTTTTCCCCATGGTCACTGTGTGTGTTGTAAAGTAGTCACCACTCCAAGCTCACTCCAGGGATGGACTACAATCCCATGTTTAGTTTACTAATTTGTATTGAGATTGTAGTCCATTCCGGGAGTGAGCTTGGAGCGGTGACTACTCTACAACACACACAGGGACCATGGGGAACACAAGTAGCCCCCTCCAGAAGGAAGGACAGTGTCAGCACCAATTCAGAGATGATTGGAGGATCTACATCAACAGTACAAACTGCAGCAAGAGCATTGGTGTGAACTGGCACCATTGAAACCGGTAGCCTTACTTAACCAACACTTGTAGTGTGAAGTAAATGTGGAATATAACATGGGTGCAAAAATGGAAAAAAGGGCCTCAGTCATGAAGGGGTTAAAGTACACCTCCTTTAGTTCTTTCCTTCTCCATACTTGAGCAGACAGCTTCAGTCCAACGTATATAATATCTGTCTGGTGACCTGAGATGTTGTTTTACCTTTCTGTATCCAAGGCAACTCTTACAACACACAGAATAATCAATATCCAGACAGTGTTTGCCTGAATAGCATGGAAGAGCTTTTACTGTCAGATTAAGGTCACAGTCCATTTAGCTAGCAACATGTACAGTATTCTAGTTATGATCATTTTGTTTGCAACACTCTATACCAACACTGTATAATCTGGAATGTGCATTCAGTAAAGTTTAAAAGCAGTTATAATATTTCCTTGTGCTTGTACAGGCTCTAGATGTCTCATTTTGCCTGTTAAAAATGCTTCATGAGGATGCTGCATCTGCAGTTAACGTACTACTAAGGTAGGTATTGAAGTCCTAATAAAAGTTACAAAGAGAAAGTCCAAAGTTTTTAGCGCTCTCTTGGGGATCCGGGTGTTGTTAGTTTGTGTGCATCACCTGGTATGTGCAGACCGGGGTGACTGACGTGTGTGCTAAGGAAACAAAAAAGGAAACCGAAGCACCACAGCCTATCGCAAATATTTGGGTGTGTTGGGATGAGCAGTGCAAATAGTATTATACTCACATGTGGGAAGGCGGATAGGATTCAGTACGGTAACATCGTAAAAGTGGTGGTGTTGTAGTAAAGTTGGTGTAGGTGTTGGTCCTCTGGAGTAGTGACGGTTTTGAACCGAAGTGGAAATGATAATAAAGGTGAGACTTCTAGAATTAATATATCACGAGTGTGGTTTTTAAAAACTCACCCTTCAGTAAGTTGTGATGCCATATTAACGGTGTAGATTTTGTGGCGAGCTGGTTGAGGTGATGTGGAGGCGATGTGTAAAGGTTTGGATCCAGTAGGTACGTTCTGATGTGGTTTTGACTGCGACAATTTTATGGCGAGCTGGTTAATTTCCTGGAGGTGATGTAGTTAGTGTGCAGATCCTGATGGTAGATGGTTTTTGATGTCCAAAGTTGCTGCTGCGTGGGTACTGTTTTGGACAATCCTGTTTCATTAAGTGTTGGACTGGCTTTTGGCAAGCTATATAGGACAATCGTTGGGGGTTTTGCTTGTGGGGTGAAGAGGATGGGTAAGAAAAGAGTCCTGTTAGTGCTATGTGGTAAGAGGTGTGTAACGGAGTCTGTGCTTATAATGATCATTTCAACTTCTGTTCAAAAACGTCACTACTCCAAGAGGGCCAACACCTACTCCAACTTTACTAAAACACCACCACTTTTACGATGTTAGCGTACTGAAGCTCATATCCACCTTCCCACATGTGAGCATACTATTTGTACTCCTTGTCCCAACACACCCAAATTATTACGCTAGGTTGTGGCGCTTCGGTTTCCTTTTGTATTGAAGTCCCAATGTGCCTGACTTTAACTTATTTGGTTGTTTGGCTCCTGTATTTACCGCAGAGATCGGTGCCAGACAGTAAGTTAAAGGTTTTGTCTGGCACAGATCTCCTTTATGAGATCTGCCTAGTTGCACTGCCAACGAGAAGTAAACATAATGAGAAAAAAAAAACGTTATAGCAAAATTGGCGCAGAGGACATCGTACCTCTACTTGCCAACCTGGCTGCATTAGTTGTCTCTTCAGCATTCATCTTGGCCGTATTTTACAATGAGGTGTTTGGATACTTCTCTTCAGAGTTTGGGAGATTAGAGATATGCCTTTTTTTTTGGAGACAATGAAATGAATTGCATACTAGGAGGAATTGTTTTGGCAACTGCTTGATTCTGATTGCGGTCTTGTGTCAAAAACGATAGACAACTAGGTCTGAAGAATTAGTATGAGGAATCAATCTTTAGATGAGGAGGTTGAATGGCCAAGTCTGTTGACAGTCTTATTAGAGCCATCACCTTGCCATTGGCAAAGTCTGCTGACAACTGTAGCAGCAGTTAGGTTGTGTTTTCAAATCCAGTTGTATTTTTCTTCAACATTATATCTTCTCAAAATTCATAAAACTAAACTTATACTAAGCTCAGGAATTAAATCTTAAAAATACATTCAAGTACCTTAACAAAAATATATCCTGTTTGTCCTGTTCGTATATCACTCGGCTGTAGATCCTCCAATCCAATGGAGGGGGGGCTACTTTTGTTCCCCATGGTCCCTGCCTAGTCACCGCTCCAAGCTCACTCCTGTGATGGATTACAATCTCAATACAAATCAGTAAACTAAACATGAGATTGTAGTCCATCCCGGGAGTGAGCTTGGAGCGGTGACTACTTTACAACACACACACGGACCATGGGGAACAAAAGTAGCCCCCCTCCAGAAGCAAGGACAGTGTCTGCACCAATTCAGAGATGATTTGAGGATCTAGTGATACACACATAAGATACATTGTTGGTAATAGTTAAGGTACTTTAATGTATTTTTAGGCTTTAACTCTTGAGTTTAGTGTCACTTTAAAGTTTGGGAGCAAATAATACTGTATAATGCAAATTATATAACTGTGAGATATAGGAATTACCTTTCCTTTTTTAATAGAATGAAGGGGGACCCTGAAAAATTAAATCCCACCTCCTACATATTAAATCCCTCCTCTTTGCTTTCAAGCCACTCCTCTTTTGTATATAGCTTTTCAGGTTGTATAGCAGTTTGATGGCACAGTGAAATTCTGATAGTTGTTTTGGTCACTCTTAACTCCTGTGATGGACTCCAATCTCAGTACAAATTAGTAAACTAAACATGAGACTGTAGTCCATCCCGGGAGCTAGCTTGGAGCGGTGACTACTTTACAACACACACAGGGGCCATGGGGAACAAAAGTAGCCCCCCTCCAGAAGGAAGGACAGTGTCAGCACCAATTCAGAGATGATTGGAGGATCTACAGCCGAGTGATACACAAATAAGATACATTTATGTTAATAGTTAAGGTACCTGAATTCATTTTTAGGGTTTAACTCCTGAGTTTAGTGTCACTTTAAAGTCTTCCACAGACTAATTTGCTGTTGCTGCCACGGTGAGTGATGCATAGCATGAAGGTGGAAAGAGACTAGGGCAGACTTTAAAGGAAAAGTATGATGTATTTTAATGAGTTCTTATTTTATACAATTGCGTTGTTTAGTTTTTGTGATGTGACTTTTTTAGGCTTGTTCTCCCATATTGTTTTATTTTATTACATGTAAAAATATTGTAAACTAACTACTAGGTGGAGCCCTCAACGGCTCAGGACATTTACTCAAGCAATTGTTGAGATAAGATATCAACCACATAGGTAGTGCATGGTTTTCACTGAGTCAGCTGGCACAGTATATGATAGAGCAGTAAAGCAGTGCATATAAGAGAAGGAGTAGACTAGGGGTGCACGTACCTCACATATCAGTTCCTTTGCTCGCTTGCTGTGTGCCGCAGCTGGATTTGAGAGATCTGTGCTCCACGGTACCACAGAATATCATGATGTAACCCCCCTGGACTGCCTGTGACATGGCCTGGATGTATATGGGCAACCTTGGACTAACTAAAACATTAAAGGCTGACAGTAGTAGAATAAAAATTGCTTTTGAAGCTGGATAAGCAGCTAACGACTCTGGGTGCCATCCACAGTACAATGCAATGAAAATTGATGAGCCTGGAGCTGGGCTTGGAACTGGACACTTCCAAAATTTTCCTGAACATTTTTCATTGTTGGAAGAGTTATTATTATTATTCAGGATTTGTATAGCGCCAACAGTTTGCGCGTTACCAATGATGACCTCCTTCTGAAAACTGACACTTTGGCATCAGTGTTTTTTGAGTCACTAACCAACTACAAGTATGCAGATGATGACCTCTGACTTTCCTTGGGTTAGGGTCTTTCCAAAAAGGAGTTTAGCAGTAGCAGTTTGAGTTTTTCTCCCAGGGCAGGTGTGATGTGATACTATGTCCTATAAATACTAACCCGAGGCTTCATGTTCCCTTTGGCATGGTCAGCAAGCAGTGCTAACCCCTGGCACCCTGTGATGACTCTGAGATTTATGGTTGTTGAGAAGGTGAAGTGAGGTGACACAGCTGTGTTATTGAAGTGAGTAACCTACTCCAGCCACATAAATAAAATGCATTTCTGTCAGATATATAGCTGTGCATTTTGTCTAAACGTTTTGTTTATGAGAGCTTCTGATCTTTGCCATGAAGTAGAATGTTTTCATACATATACATGTATATATATATTCCCCCCCCACGTTTGATGAAGGCGTACATCATGAGTACACCGATGCACTAGGAAGCTTTAACATGTTAATGCCACTTCGAAAGTTGTTTTGAGTCTCTTCTTTTCTGCAGCTTTTTATTAAAGTGGAACCCCAGACTGCTGTAGTAATTACACATGCAGTTACCCACCCACTTATTTTTGTTCAAAGGTATAGGAGTAATAAGAAATACTACCTTACCTAATTCCTAGTGCTACCCCGCACCAAGCCCCTCTTCCCGTAGAGGGTGCTCTCCTCTGCTCTCTGATGTCTCAGGATGCGGACAGACCATTGCCACCCTCGCGTATGATGTAGGGCTGCTGATCTTGAACGGTACATGATGACATTTGAGAGCGACAACCAGAAAGAAGAAGATGAGATGCTGCTTCTGGATTGAGTACATGTAGATAGAGGGAGTCTGGCTTGGTGGAAAAAATGATGAAACAGTATTTATTTTAGATCAGTTCATTTTTATGTAGTAAAAATAAAAAAAAATCATGGCAGTGGTTTATGCTATTGGGTACTTTAAGAAACAATGGCTCACCCAGTTAGGTTTTACATCTACTTAATAAAAAATAGTACATTATATGCATTTTAAGTAGATCATGCATGAAAAATGTAACTACTAGCAATCTATAGTAGATTTATAATATAAATCTACATTATGCCATGGCAACTCGGGGTTGGGTCCAAAATATCAGTTTTTAAAGGGGGTTGTGTGACGGTTACCAGCCTGCAGGTAATTAAAGTGACACTAAACGTAGGAGTTAAAACCTAAGAATGCATTCAAGTACCTTAACTCGGCTGTAGATCCTCAAATCATCTCTGAATTGGTGCCGACACTGTCCTTCCTTCTGGAGGGGGGCTACTCTTGTTCCCCATGGTCCCTGTGTGTGTTATAAAGTAGCCAACGCTCCAAGCTTGCTCCCGGGATGGACTACAATTTATCAATTTGTATTGACATTGTAGTTCATCAGGGGAGCTACTATTTTAATACTTGGGCAAATATGGCAATATACAGGAAACACTGACAATTCGTGCACAAACATACTAGCGATCATGACAGTATGTGGGTAACACACTGACAATTCTTTAATGATTCTATGAAGGCTGTGGCATTGGGCTGGGTTGATGCTGGTTACATGGCGGAGATTATAACCTTGTTAGCCAGGGCACAGCTTAAGCAATGGGCGCTGACTGGTGAGATGTTCCAAGAAAAGTAGATAGCTTTGCGGGCACATTATACTGTTCCATAGAAGTGCCGATGAAGACTAGTCTCTAGCAAGAGTACGTGCAAATATGTAGATCGACCATTATGGGCATCCAAGAAGGACTTGTTTTATGTTCACAGAGGCCTCCTGCCTGCAGCCGCCGCACAGAGCCCACGAAAAAAAAAAAGGTCTTTATTACTTTACATTGCCCTTTTTTTCAAACAGAATCTGTTTGAACGGAAATATTGTGAAACAAGCTTACATGTTTAAAAGCTCTGAGCAATGTGTGTCTATAAACTGCACTCTGGCAAATGAAAGCAAGAAACTGTGTAATCTGTTGGAAATTCAGCTCAAGGCAGTCAGCTTGTAAGTTAAAGAACATATAATGTTTTTGTTGGAAGCGTTTCGGAAGAGCTATTATTTGAAAGGAAAATGGAAGTCTGCAGTTATCTGGTGGAGAATGTCTCTCAATTACAGTGGCGTCCACAGACCCGGGATCTGAATGAAGATTTGGCTTGCCGCACTGCTGTCTTCTCATCTGTATTTTTCTCTGAATGAAAAACAGCATGTGTGAATTACATTTTCTATAATACAGTCCATATAGAGTCATAAAAGGCAGCAAGAAATGATTAAACACGGTATAAAATTATACCGGCTGCGTGTAGCTATACGTTTTATCTCATTTTTAGGTTTCCATTTTGGAGACCTCCCATACCCTGATGTTGGAGCAGGCGGGAATGTGTAGCGAGAAGAATTATAGCCTCCCTAAAGCTGAACTGCAGGCCGAAAAATCTAAAAACACAGTTGAATTACATTAATTGAAGCTATCTTGCCTGTCAAGGGCCTTGTGTTTCTTTACATCCAGTCCTGAAATTAACACAGCTCAGCAAGCCTGGTGACTTGAATTTTCTATACTGTAGCTAAACAACACAGCTATGTCACCTCCCTGCCCCAGCCTGTGGCAGGACAGTACAGGAACAACAACACTTGATCTCTTCGAAAGCATGCTGAAAGGAGGAGAGAGTACAGCGATGACATTAGTATAATGCTGTGGCTTTACTGTTCAGTCAGCCAGTTCGGGGTGGGTGTACACCCGATTGAACTGTGCTTAGGATTACCACCAGTCCAAGATTCACCTGGACCGTCCTGGGTTGTGGATGCTGTGTCTGGGTTTCATGGCAGCTGAAACCCGGACACATGATGTCAGGCAGACAGGGGCAACCAAAATTAGGATAGGGGCTACTGGCCCCCCACTAAGAAATAGGCTTGGTTGTGATATTTACATATGAATGGGGGGTGCTATTTACATATGAATATACCACACAGGGTTGCCACCTGTCTAGAATTCACCCGGACAGTCCGTTTTCAACTGACACAAGACACTAAGGCCTGGTTCACACCTAGGCGTACGGAATATGCACGTTTCGTGCCGCGCGTTTTTACCACGATTTGCTGTAAAAGAAATGCGCGACAAATGCGCATTTCCGAGGGCTACCCAGCTGTATCCCAATGGATACGCGCGGCTAATACGCCCCAAAGAAGCTCCTGTACTTCTTTGGGCGTAGGGTGTTTCGCAGCGCGTTCCTACGCGCTGTGAAACGCCCATGTGGGAACCATGCCCATAGGCAATCATTGGTTTTCACATGTTTAGCATTTTACAGCGCTTAGGAACGTGCTGTAAAATGCCCAGGTGTGAACCAGGCCTCCAGTGTACTAAATGTTTTGACAGATGTGGCTGCCTGAGGGCCTGCGCTTGATGGGGACCTAGGCAGCCTTCTTGTGAGCCGCAGGCACCTACCCACACATCTCCTCTTCCGTCTTCCTGACACCACGCTGAGACACCGCACAGCACTCCTGAAAGCCTGCATAGCCCACCTAAGATCCCAAACAGCCACCTGAGAGGCCACATAGCCCACCAGAGAACACGCATAGCCCACCTAAGATCCAAAACAACCACCTGAGAAACCGCATAGCCTACCTAAGAGCCCGCTTAGCCCACCTGAGAACAAGCATAGCCCACCTGAGGGTCCACACAGCCCACCTGAGAGCCCACATAGCCCACCTGAGAGTCCGCACAGCCCACCTGAGAGCCCACATAGCCCACCTGAGAGCCCACAGAGTCCACCTGAGAGCTTGCACAGCCATGGTGACAGGCCACCTGAGACCCTGGAGACATCAGTGCACCACGCTGGAACAACGCAGAGTATACTGTATAGCTTCATATTATTTTGTATAATGTATTGCTGGGATTTGTAGTACTCTATAGCCAGTCTCTTTACTTCCTCCCATGATTGACTCTTCTTGCTCTTTCTCCTGGCTGCCTCTCCTCGCTCTCTCCTCTATATTCTCCAAAAGAAAAATTGCAGTGCACGGCGCTTGAGTGTTCGGATTTCACTTGAACAAAAGGTGGCAACCCTAGCTGTGCTACGGCAATGAACGTTGATGGTCTGGCTGTGTGGCCCACAAGGGTGCCTTGATCTCAAAATTAAATACAAAAAATAGTGAGTCCTATGGTAGTTAAAACAATTTTTTTCATAGATGTATTTAAAACATTTTTGTAGCTTTTTATGGCGTTTACATTAGCTTAGCCATCTTCAAATATTGAATCATTGATTTTAGTAATGATTCCCTGTGGAGACCTGCTATGCTAAGTCTGCTTCCTGAAGAACTTAAAACCTCATTTGAAAGTGCCCACATTTGCCACCAGGAGTAGCAAAAGGTTCTGCACCAAATTCAAAGAAGCCCTGTCACCAGTTTTGATAGCTGCACAACCAGCAACCTCCTAGCAACCAATGATGTTGACAGTGGGTAGAACCTGATACGGAAGCTGAGGGACTAGTTTACCATCAGGTCCGCTCCCCGGTGATTGACAGCAAGCAGTGTGCAGATTCCATAGCCAATAGCCTGCTATCGGCTACGGAATCCACCCATTGTCTGCAGTCAATCAATAGCAAAGCCCAATGTTAGCATCTGTTGGGGATACTGTCGGCTGTCTTTTCGCTATAAAATCTGCCTGCTGTCAATCGCCAGTGGACCAAACTTTATGGGGAACTAGTCCCTCAGGTTCCCTGCGAGGCTCTGGCCACCCACTAATATAGCTCCTCCACTTCACTATGTGACAGGTGCAGCGATGGTGGAAGGTGGTCGGCTGCACTGAGGATGGAGTGTCTGATATGAACACTCCGGCCTCCGTGTGCCTCTGCGCTGCAAATGTCTGTGCTTTGTGTGATGCTTTGGCCTCTGTTCTGCTGGGAAATCTTGGGTCCTGCCATTCATGTGGATGTTACTTTGACACATACCACCGACCTAAACATTGCTGCTGACCAACTATATCCCTAATGTCAGAGGTCTCTTTCAGCAGAATAATGCGCCCTGCCACACTGCAAACATGGTTCAAGAATGGTTTGAGGAACACAACAATGAGTTAGAGGTGCTGACTTCAAATTCTCCAGATCTCGGTCCAATCAAGAATCTGTGGGATGTGCTGGAAAAACAAGTCTGATCCATGGAGGTAAAACCTCACAACTTACAGGACTTAAAGTGACATTAAACCCTCAGATTTTGTAACATAAAACAATACTGTAATGTGCGCCTTACTGTAATCCATGGTAGTTTCCCTTCTCTTTGCTGCTCTTCCTTTTAAATCCTCATGTCTTCTCATGCTGGGGGAGAACTTCCCTTTGCAGCTGAGTGCCTCTTCCTGTAGTGCTGGCTCAGGTTGCAAACCTACACACAGACACCATGTATCCATTCCCGAGACAAGGCAGTCTGCTGCAAAACAGAAGTTCTCCCCAAGCATGAGAAGAGATACAGATTTAAAAGGAAGAGCAGCAAAGAGAAGGGAAACTACCATGGATTTCAGTAAGGCGCACATTACAGTATTGTTTTATGTTACAAAAATCTGAGGGTTTAATGCCACTTTAAAGGATCTGCTGCTGACGGCTTGGTGCCAGATACCACATCACACCTTCAGAGGTCTAGTGGAGTACATGCATCCATGGGTCAGAGTCTTTTTGGTACAGAAGGTATTCCCTGTTCAATATTAGGCAGGTATTGTATTATGTAATGTCCTAGTTCTTATGTTAAGTGAGAATAGATATATACGAGTCTCCTGGGATATGGGAAACAAAATGATCTTTTTGGTGTGTTTTATTTACCTCTTTCACAGCTATGCAGTAAGTCCCCATTCACACCTAAGCATTTTGTAGCTGGAAGAGCTAAGCACTGAAGAGCTCAAACAGAGAATTTCCATTGTTTCCAATGGCACCTGTTCACATCTGAGTGTGCTGACGCCTGTAGCAAAACGCCTGTCGCTGTAAAAAGTACATGAGCTGCTTTCCTGCAGATTTCTGCATTTTTGGCCCCATAGACTTCAATGGGAACACCTGTAAACGTGTTGCCGGCCTTCTTCTTTGCATAACAGACTGGGAACAAAATTGAGGACCACACAAGCTGAAAACTCACAACAAAACACTTTGAAAAATGCTTAAAAAATGTGGTTGACGGGCATAAAACCCTCAAAAAACGCTTGTAACAAAAAGCCTGAAAAATGCCTGAAACACTGAGGCCCCATTCACACATAGCGATATCGTGCATTTTTGCCGCGGGATATCGCCGGCTAATGATATCCAATGGAGCTGTCTTAGCTCCATGTCGCGCGTCGCAAGTGGCTTCTACAGGACCCTTTTTTCGGCGGATTTTGCTTTTTTCTAATGGAGCCCGACGGAGAAGGTCGCGCTACCGTCGCTGGATCGGTGCTGGAACGTCGCCCCGAAAGTCGCGCTATCCCGGCTGCTGCAAAAGGTATGACGCTACGTGTGAATGGGGCCTAAAGCTTAGCTGTCAACGGAGCCTAATCCAGTGTGAAACTTTGCCTCCATGCAGGAACTTCCTGTAATAAAGAGCGGTCACTGCAGCTCTCTCTCCTTGTGCAGGGTGACTGGTTTGTCTCCGCCCCCTTCTGTAATAAAGAACGCTCACTGCTGCTCTCTCTCCTTGTGCAGGGTGACTGGTCTTGTCTCCACCCCCTTCTGTAATAAAGACCGGTCTGCTGCTCTCTCTCTTTGTGCAGGGTGACTGGTCTTTTCTCCGCCCCCCTCTTGTAATAAAGACCGTTCACTTCTGCTCTCTCTCTTTGTGCAGGGTGCCTGGTCTTGTCTCCGCCCCTCCTGTAATAAAGACCGGCCTGCTGCCCTCTCTCCTTGTGCAGGGTGACTGGTCTTGTCTCCGCCCCCTCCTGTAATAAAGACCGGCCTGCTGCCCTCTCTCCTTGTGCAGGTGACTGATCTTGTCTCCGCCCCTCTCCTATAGTTTTCTGGTGGCAGCATGCACTGGTTGAGTCCCTCTCCCAGCCCTGCAGCACAGTAATGATGCCACTGCCACTTTTAAATGGTGTTATCTGTGTTTGCAAAGGCATTTGCTGTGAATTTCAGACAAGATCAATAGGATTTTGTTTTGTACTTAGCAAACAGATATAATAAAATGTTTTCAATGGCATGTTAAACAGACCAAAAGTGAGCAAATAAGAGATGTACATTGTTAGGATTTACATACTTTGAAGGGAATGTATAACGGTTTTGGACATATTTGTGTTTAGATTACATAATGCTCACAAAAGCATTCGTCATGTATTTACTGTCTTTTTCTTCTTCTTTTCTTTCATTTGGTAATGTGATCGGCATGGTTAGATTTATATTGCTTTGTTCATTGTGAGGTCTGTCCTTACTTCCTGTCCCAGTGACATTCTTCTCTGGGATTGAATCTGATGGAAAATCTCCTCAATGGGCACACTGATGGCAGTAAAAACAGAGGGGCTTCTAACTTTTTTCCATTCTTTCAAACAAAAAAGCTGGAATTTCATTTTAAAGGGCATAGTTACTTGTAATACTATATAAACACTGATCTGCCATAACATGATCCACCTGTGTAATATTGAGTAGGCCCCCCTTTTGCTGCCAAAACAGCCCTGACCCATTGAGGCATGGACTCTACTAGATGTCTGAAAGTGTGCTGTGCTATCTGCCACCAACCCATTTGAGCTACAGTAGGTCTTCTTTTGGATCGGACTACACGGGCCAGCCTTCCCTCTCCATGTGCATCAATGAGACTTGGCCACCCATGATGCATGTCGCCGGTTCACCTGTTCTCCTTCCTTGGATCACTTTTGGTCAGTCCTGAGCACTACAGACCGGGAACATCCCACAAGAGCTGCAGTTTTGGTGTTGCTCTGACCCAGTCGTCTAGAAATCACAATTTGGCCCTCGTCAAAGTCCCTCAAATCCTCACACTTGCCCATTTTTGTCTGCTACCAACACATCAACTTCAGGGACAAAATTTTCACTTGCTGCCTAATATATCCCCCCACTTCCAGGTGCTATTGTAATATATCGCCCCACTTCCAGGTGCCATTCAAACAAGAAAATCAATGTCAATCGATTGTCTGTCAGTGGTCATATTGTAATGGCTGTTCGGTGTATAT
>NW_017307664.1:248665-254084 GCF_000935625.1 Nanorana parkeri | reverse complement strand
TGAAATAAAAACTATTAAAAACAATCATGTTTTTTGTCTGTGAAGGTTCTCATTCATCCAGGTTATAGTATATCTGTAAGAAATAAATCAAAGCAACTGGACTTACTGTATGTTTCCTGAAGACGTTTCGCTGCTCATCCAACCAGCTTTCTCAATTCAGATTTCTTATTTGAGAAAGCTGGTCGGATGACCAGCTAAACGTCTCCAAGTAAAATATAGCAAGTCCAGTTGCCTTGTTTATTTTTATTTTTTACAGATATAATTATGTAGGGACTTTAAAAAAAAAAAAAAATCTAATTAGGAGCCAGTAACCGTATCAACAGCCCCTTGTGCAAGCACCATAGGAATATATAAACACGTATTTCAGAGAGAGGGAAACAGGAAGTTGAGCTGAGTTGAAGGAGAACTAGGAGGTGAGTGAAAATCACTCATCCTCATAGTTGGAGCCCACGTGTGACAATGAAACTGTCACACGTCGGCTCAATAGATCGGGAAGTGAGCGAACACATACCAGCGCTTGCTCACTTCCTGATCATCTCCCTGCAGAGAGTAGTTACTGTCACTCACAGCTCCCTGCACGAATTCCCCCCCTTGCTCCGATCCTCTAGCGCTGACTGGAGGAATGGAAGGGGGAGGGGGCGGGTACAGCTGGCTCTGCCTCTAGATAGAATGTCGGGATCCATCCCAACTGCGGCTGTCTCAGTATACCGCGAGCAGTAGCCCGCTATATACTGAGCTTTGGGTTAGTATATGTCCTCCGGTGACCCTGAAGATAACTATGGGGAGAAACACTTACCCCATAGTTCTCTTTTAAGCAATGTATTGTGTGATCTTCAGCATTGGAAATATCCCCAGTAGGAGCACACCAATACAAACCTGACAGAGGAGCTATACTTTTGCATATAAATAATGTAGATGGATCTGTATGTGCATTATAATTAATCGAAATTAATCGATTAATCGATTTAAAAAATTTTTGATTAATTGAACAGGAAATTTTTAATCATTACCAGCCCTAATATATATATATAAAATTTAGGCTGCACACACGAGAATTAAAAAATGTACATTAGGAAAACATGTAGTTTGAATTAATTACAGAGTAATATAAAAATATGACATTTACCTACTAAAATTTACAGAGCTAAATTTAGACTTTAACTTGCTGTGCACAGAGCTGAGCTTAAACATTTAGATTTATTGAAGGATACGGTTGTTTATATGTTTATTTCCCATACCTACCACCATCCCTTTACAAACATAATATTCCTCTAGTCACTAAGAGACCAGATTGTGCGGGGCACTGATGCATGACTTGCCCCAGTGGCCCCCGAAGAGTTACAGTCTGCGCAGAAGAATGGTGTGGAGAAAGAAAAATAATTAGTGGTTTTACAGGTGCGAGCTGCTCGGAAAGATTAGTTACACAACGTGTGTTTAGCTTGCATTTAAGAGGGCTAATGGGGATATTAGGAGAACTCGAGGGGATAAAATTCAGCCTTATTTAATCAGGACAATGTCTACCAGGAGCTCGGCGTATTAAACAATGTGCGCTCTACAAGATCGTGTAATGTCGCAAAGTTTGTGTCTTCATTCTGAATTAAACATGTTAGAGCCGGGAAGGGGGGCTGGTTGGTTGGCGGATGCTTGTGAACGGTAATTTTTCCTGCCACCGGGCTTTTTTTGTTGATGAAAATGTGTTCTGTCAGTTGTACAGTAGACTTCTACAAGCCCCTACTTAATTATTTGTTTCGTTACATGATTCTCTTCCGCGCTGGAGGGCCCACCAAGTGCAGTGGCTGTGAGGGGAAGGGCTGCTTGTAATTTGTCTGTCTTTAAGAGGTTGAACCCCTCAGGTTACACTTGATAAACATGCCATAGTAATTAGCTTTCAAACAGTTTGTAAAAATGAAGATATAACTGGGTTTGTCTTCGCTTCTGTCTGTACCATGTTCACCATAAAGCTCGTCGGCAAAGGCATGGTTCTCTTTGTTCAGTAAGATGGGACATTTTACATGAAACTATTTATTTGTCTCTTATAATAATGTTTAATTTTGTATCTTATATTATATTATTTTTTTTAGTTAAAAAAACGGTGTTCTGAGGTATAGGAAGGGTACACAAGGATAACTTGGATGCTGTGTTTATGCTATAAGTGAATACGAGCAACATTAATATAAAAAAATAAATAAATAATTCAAATAGAAAACATTAATATTGAATCTAGTGAAATGGGCGAATCTGCTTTTTATCTCTCAAAATTCTGCTGGGAAGATAATGCAGTTTGATTTTGGGACAAACAATTCTGCATACTATTCTATGTACAATAGCGCACAGGATCTATTGTATTTTTTTTTATTTCTTCTTGTTTTTACAATAAAATATGTTTTTTTTACATATTTTTACTTTTCTACTATTTATAAATAATTTAAAAGATGTGAAAGACTTATTTTATTGTAAAGAAAATGACATTTAATTTTACTATACATTACCTATCACTGCATATAATAATAATAATAATTTTTCTGTACCTTAACAGGCAGTATTTAGGGCAGAATGAACAGTAATACCTCAGTTCACGAACGCTTCTGTTTGCGAACAATTCGGTTCACGAACAGGAAGTTTGGCAAAATTTTGCTTCCGTTTGCGAACTCCAAATCGGATGATGAACACGACCGTGGTCATCTTCCCCGCTCTGACACTTGGTCGTAGCTTCCGCTAGTCGCAGACAGACCTGTGCACACTTGCTGTGAAGCTTTTTTAGCATGCAAAGTACTGTACAGTATTATGTATTACATTGAACCCTATGGGGGAATTTAATTCGGTTTGCGACCAGAATTGTGGAACGAATTAAGTTCGTCAACCGAGGTCCCACTGTATATTTACAGGTAAAATTGTAAAGTAATTTTACACCCCATTTGAACCCCTTCAAACCCAACCCCTCCCGTCTTCTGTTTGGGTTAGTGACTATCACCAAACCAACGGTGGCAACTCTTAGCTAAGCTCACCTAAGTACCTCAACAATGTCAGGTAATTTAAAAAGCTGAAATATTTTTCTGCAAAATAAATCATTTTGGAGAAATATATTAGTAAATAAAAGGGTGTCTTTGTATATTTGTCCAGAGCGGTAAAAAATAAAATAAAATCTTATATTGTAGCTGGTGGTAGTTTTGGTCTACTTATACTGTTGCATCATTTTGTTTATTGTTATTTTGTTACCGTTTGCATTTCCCAATCATCAGTAGGACACATGTAAGCATGTAAATGTTCTTCTGATTAAAAAAAGAAAATCTATTCTAAAGCTTTTATTATGTCCAGTACAGCTAAGGCAAAGGATCACATGGTGTCTGGCTTCCTGCAACATTAAGTGTATATACTGTAGTTGTAGACTGCAGAGACTATCGTTTCCCAGCAGACAGACCCAGTCTGTTAAAGTGACACTAAACTCAGGAGTTAAATCTTAAAAAGTACCCTAACTATGCGCAAACATGTATCTTATTTGTGTATCACTCGGCTGTAGATCCTCCAATCATCTCTGAATTGGTGCTGACACTGTCCTTCCTTCTGGAGGGGGGCAACTTTTCTTCCCCATGGTCCCTGTGTGTGTTGTGAAGTAGTTACCGCTCCAAGCTCACTCCCGGGATGGACTACAAT
The DNA here is from genome assembly GCF_000935625.1 of Nanorana parkeri. Taxonomy (NCBI): domain Eukaryota; kingdom Metazoa; phylum Chordata; class Amphibia; order Anura; family Dicroglossidae; genus Nanorana; species Nanorana parkeri. The sequence continues at coordinate 250,433 of NW_017307664.1, read as the reverse complement.
CTCAATACAAATTAGTAAACTAAACATGAGATTGTAGTCCATGCCGGGAGTGAGCTTGGAGCGCTGGCTACTTTACAACACACACAGGGACCATGGGGAACACAAGTAGACCCCCTCCAGAAGGAAGCACAGTGTCAGCACCAATTCAGAGATGATTTGAGGATCTACAGTCGAATGACACACAAATAAGTTACATTTCTGTTAATAGTTAGGGTCCTTTAATGCATTTTTAAGGTTTAACTTCTTAGTTCAGTGTCACTTTTAGATAAATAGAATCAGCAAGGTGCACCGTTATGCATCACTGCTCAGTAGGAATCATAGCCTGCATATGTCATGAGCATAGGTGATGCCCCTGGTATATATCATTAGAAACAGAAACAAGATTGTAATGCACCTTTTCCACAGTTAAATGCTTTTTATAATAAGCTGATCGTTCATGTGTGGGTTAAGTTATTCACCTTTATTGAATCTGTCTCTCTGGCTGATCTATTGCTCTATCTATGTCTTTTTGTATCTCTATCTATTCTACTCCGTTTATCTCTGTCTATCAATCTGTCTAGGTCTACCTCATCTTTCCTTCTCTTACTTTTTTAGTAAAACATAAAAGTCGGGGTCACGTCGGGTAAATAGACACCAAACATGTCAAGCCCTAAATTGCGTGCGCAATAAACGCCCATAGGTGACGATTAAAACGCTTTTACTGTTCATCAGTTTAGTGTTATCAGTGATTAAAGGAGAACTATGGGGTCAAGTCTTTTCCCCATAGTTCTCCTTAGGGTAACGGCAGGACACAAATTAGCGTCGTCCCATCACCCTATTCTCAGTATACCGCGAGCTGCAGCTCGCGGTATACTGAGACGCCGCAGCTGAAGCGGATCCCGACAATTATGTCTGGATCCGCCCAGCTGCGTGAGTGACAGCTGGCTCTGCCTATCTAGAGGGAGAGCCAGCTGTACCTGCCACCCTCCCCGGTCCGTTCCGCCAGTCAGCGCTGGCGGATTGGATTGGGGAGGGGGGAATCCAGCCCCTCCCCTGTCACAGCTCTGTGCCGTGACAGGATCGAGAAATGAGCGAACACCGACCTACCTGTGACAGCCTCATTGTCACAGGTCGGCTAGAACTATGAGGTGAGTGAAAAGCACTCACCTCATAGTTCTCCTTTAGGCTGGGTTCCCACCTAGGCTGTCGAAATATGCGTGTATGACGCGCGTTTTGCGATGCATGTTTTAACCACGATTTGCAGCCCACAAAACGAGGGTTTACGAGGGCTATCCGGCTGTATCCTAATGGATACGCGCGGAAATACGTCCCAAAGAAGCTCCTGTACTTCTTTGGGCATAGGGCGTTTTTTCAGCACGTTCCGACACGCTAAAATACGCCCAAGTGAGAACCATGCCCATAGGAAATAATGGGATTTCTCTCCCTTTGATCTCCTGTCACAGAGCCGTGCCGGTCCCGGCCGCATCGGGTACAGCGGATCTCGGGACCGGCAACGGCAGTGACAGCTTCTGATACAAGCGATTGAGCGTCTCTCGAGACGCTCGATCGCTTGACTGTAAAGGTGCTCGTCGGGCTCCTCTGTCGCAGACGAGTGGATTTTCGAGCCCTGTATATAGCTGATGGTATAATATATAGCACAATGTACCATCAGCTATAGAAGAATACAAATCCCAGCAATACATTATAGAGCACCATGTGGGGGAAAGTGCAGGCTTACCTGAGCAGTCTTCCAGCAACTTGCTTCTGAGATCGGGCCTGCCTATCGGCG
>NW_017307664.1:206821-248369 GCF_000935625.1 Nanorana parkeri | reverse complement strand
GCAGCGGCGAGCGCAAGGTGGGGTAGGAGGTGCGGCGCACAGCGTGCGTGGAGCTGTGAACAGGGCCAACTAATTGGAAGCCGATTAATCGATGATTGAAAAAGTTGACAACTTTTTAAATAATCGATTATGTCGATTAGTTGTTGCAGCCCTAATACATGTGCAACCACCATAGAAAGTAGAGTTTTACTGTGTCTTGCAGTCTTTGCATTTCTCTCCATTTCTCTTGACATTACTATGCGGGAGAGATAAAACCTAAAAAAAAAAGGGGCAGAGTTTTCACACCATCTTTGAAGATCCACAGGAGGACCACACATCTTTCCTCACCACTCAGATAAATGAACATTTTATGAATGGGGCCTGTGTGCTGTGGGTGGAATAGTAGCTCTTAGTTTTACATGGGATGCTACTGAGTGAAAAGGACCCTTAATATTCCCCACATGGCAGCTCCCGTTTAATTGCAGAAGGCCTCAGCTTTTCTGTGCATGTTGTAAATCGTTGAGTAATATCTGCTTCAAGAGGAACACACCGAGGCAACACATTTACACTGTGGTAGGCATCTGGAGGCACATTAAATGTTTTTTTTTTCCTTTTTATTTTTTTTTGATTTTTTAATCCCATGCCATCTTGGGCAATAAATCCAGGTTTCTTTGATGTGCCCATCTTTAGGTTTTAGCTGTGCATATTTTACATATTTCTGCGTGACTCACTTAATCAAAACCAGGGGGGAAAAAAGAATATCTTGTAATTATAACAAGGATTTTTCTATCCATAAAACTAGTCCTATTATCACCTAATTTTAAGATTCCTTGGCAAGGTTGTAACCTTGAATGACTGAGCCCTTCTGTGGAATATGGTTTGAAGGAAAAATGAATTTTACACTCTTTCTGTGTAGTGTTTCAGACATTTTAACCCACATGCATTTTTGTAATCCCGGTACCAAACAAAACTCTGTATGGAAATTCTAAATTTATGTAGCATGTATAGCATATTTCATAGATTTTTAAAGGTTCACTCTAGTCACAGCTGAAAAGAAAATCTTCAAATACAAAGGGAGCATGGTCTACCTTCTCGGGGCTTTGGTTTTACATCCAGACTTTGCTGTAGCCAGTTTTTTTTGTCTGTGATATTAGAACCGCTGTCTGTAATGGATCAAAGCTGTTCCCAAACACACCCTCTGCAGACTTCTAGACAACTCTTATAGTGAGTAAGAAATGTTATCAAAGATGCCATTCAGATTTAGACCTATCATCGTTGCTTGAATCCGGTGGGTGATGCATCATCCAGAGAGAAAGGAAGCTGCACAGGACAACCTTGTCCCAAGCAAATGGCTGTAGTTCTACACTCCGGGGAAAACAACTGTTTTGTCTTAATCCCTTCTTTGGAAGCCATTCCCGCTCTGTATCCAGTGATAGCCCACCTTATTAAATCACTGACCATACCTGTTGAGGATGCGCCGCTGTTTATGGATCCCATTTACAAACCGTTACCAAATTACTGTTTTCACTTGCAGGCTCTGCTTTGCAACATACAATGGCCATGATGTTAGTTTGCCAGACCTTATGGGAATGGACTAAACTCAAGGATTCTGCTAATATCCTTTCTGACCCTTTATTAGTAGAATGCTTAGAGCTCATGCCTAGATCCCTACACTATTACATAGACGGGTTATCCATTTTAGTCTGCCTTATTTCACAAATGAGTCTCCTGTCAATGAATATTCAGAGAACTCTTTGACTGTAATATTGGTCTGTGGAACAGTAATGTAAAAATGCTTGCTGCACATGCCTTTTGATGATGAATGTCTCTTTGATGCTGCTTAGGACACCTGGGGTAAAAGTACTTATTTGCACCAGCAGATGAAGCCTATGCCTCAAACAGGGAGGACTCCTCCGCCACCCTAGGCCAAGAAGAGTTCCTTTTTGTTACTTCCAGGCTTCAGCTTCAGAGGGCAGCCTCAAGCCAGCAACTCAGTCCAGTTGCAACCCTTGTGGCCCTATATATCGCAAACCTTCAGACAAGTCCTCTTTGGCACTTTTTTTTGGCTTCTGCTGTCACCTGGTCAGCAAGCATTTTAGATGCTTGGGCAAGATGTGTGCTTTCCAGGTACTACATGGCAGACCCACATAAAGTTTGTAAGGGTATTAGACGATGTTCTCGTAATTAGTTGGCTTTAGAGGTATGGCGAACACAAGAAGGTTATTTACAGTCATATTTATGAACAGAAGGCGTGGGTATAGTGGACCTCCATCTCCAAAATGGGAAAAGAAACTGTATGTGTACTAGTACTCTAGCTTGGCCTAATGGTGGTTAAAAAAAAATATAAAAAGAGGAAATATACAAGCCAATGTTGATTCTGGTCTCCATGATGGAGTTGATTATCCTTAAAGTAGTAAGGTCAGAGCGTTTTTGTCCTTATTACATTCTCTGCATTAGGGTAAAAATGGCCCAGCACCTTTTTTCTACCCCAGCAACCACTTACCTTTAAGCTGCGCTCGTCCAGCTGCCGGTCCCGAAGTGATCCTCCGTTCCCCGAACCTCCTGGGCTGTGGGGGGGATGATACTGATGGCAGAGGAACCATAGGCTTCTTCTGCCATCAATCAAAGAGGGAAGGGGCCTGGCCTGCCACAGGGCTCTGTGTGTCGATTGGACGCACACAGCCACTGCGGGCACGGTGCCTCCATTAGAACGATGGTGGCACCCGTGCGGGGGGAAGAGTATGGCAGGGACCCACTAGAAAACAAGGAATGAAGAACTTTTAAAGAAAAAAAGCAACAGCCTCCAGCAAAGGAGGGTCTCCTTAAAGGAGAAATAAAAAAAAAAATGTGCCTTTTAATATCACTTTAAACTGTAAAATTGATTAGGTTGTTACTAGTGTGCACAGGATTTCTTGCCTTTCAAAAATAATAAAATTATTAAAAATTATTTAAAAATGATTAAACATTATTTTAAAACTTGTGTAATTATAGTTGGCACTGAATATATTTGTTTTTTAACCCATCAAAAATACGTACCTGCGCATATTTTGTACGCTTGGTCCATGTTTGCTCAAATTTCCCTCCAAAATCTGAAGAAATAATAAGTGGGTACCTTTTGCCTACTTTTATAAAAAGGGGAATTTATAAAAACTGGAGTATCAACATTATACTTTTCAACTTTTATTATTTTGCCGTTTCACGTTTCCTTCAATGCATATGACATAATGTTTTTACTCTGAATTCAACTATTAGCTCAAAAGTTTACCATCGGAGAACTTTCGTAACATTCCGTCAGCTTTGCCTTTTATTACGTTTGAGAAAATGATCACTTTCAATTAAGAACACAAAGGCAGCTTCGCTTCCCAGCCTCGGAATAGGGTATTTGGCAGGTGTCCTCATAGCAAAGGCATGAAGATGGTCCAGGATGAGACATTCATTGATGTAGCATTAGAAGTCTATAAAATTTTTGAACAGTAACCAGGAGAAGTTGGCAGTTGGTGAATGGAGAGGCAGGCACTATGAATCAAAGCCTTTTCCCATTGGCTTCACATCAGAACCCTCAGTGGGGGGGGCTGGACAGTGTTTAAAGCGCCATAGGTAAGATGCAGCAACCACAGAACCCGAGAAAGTGCTTAAATCCATAACGATTTTCTTAAACATCAGCGTCGGGAGTGATATAGGGATGTAAATATCCTTGCCAATTCCCTAAATGTTTTGATGCCTTTTCTGCTACTTGAGGAATCCAGGATATGTTTTGGGATATAAGTTTACTAAGTGAACATATGGCCAAATTCTGGGAACCTCAGCAAACACCATAAGATAGCGTTTGGGGAATTTTAGAGCAAACTCAAACCTAAACCTAATTTGTGCAGCAAGCCTTTAAGCTTTAAAAGATTAATTTAGCTAAAAATAAAATAAAATATAAAACTCCTGTAACATGCCTGGAAGAATTTGAAATAAAACATTGCGATTCAAAAGGATATCTAAGGTGAACGATGTTTGCGTAAAGTTAAACATAACCAGCGATACTGTGGTTTAAGCTTAAGGTACCATTGGTCTATTTTATAAAGAGCCAGAAAAGTGCATAATGAGACTCTTTCATTTTTGAAAAAAAATTATAAAAACACAAAAATGCCACCCAGCTGGTAGAGATCTTCCTAATTTTACCTGATTGTATTTCTCGAGAAATATGGCAGGGCACTCGTAAATTTTCGACATGAACTGCATTTTTGCTGCCAATTTCCATATCCTTTTAAAAGTGCTGAAGCGTGCATTTGCTATTTATGTTTGCAGTAGACTCAGTACACTTTTACTATTTGTGGTTTTAAAAATTGGAAACAACTAAACAGTGTTGCTATGGTCTTAAAAAAATAAATTTTAAACAGCTGTGGGGCCGTATTTTTAGAATGCTGCAGTCCTCTTTCCGAAGACAGCATGTTGTCTGTTCCTGTTCAAGAAAGCCGCGCTAATGCCTCATCCCTATTGTTTCCCGGGCTCGAGGAAATGGGGATTTAGCAGAGGTTGTTTAACTCTGCGGCTAGATCAAACATTTTTGGGATTATGTCATTTGCTGGCTGTCACATTCAGTCCTTTTATTATACCACTAATGATGGAGTTTTCCTAATGCCTCACTTACGTTGTAGCACATATGAGCTTGGTGGGGTGGATACCAGCTCCGGATTTGTTATAAAAGACATAAGATGTGGAACTATGCACCATTACAACCGCTACTTCTTTTTCCTTGCCTCGCTCCATTGTCTTGGCTAATAGTATTGGTGAAAATATGCATGTTAGGGCGTTACAGACCTGACACCTGCCTAGAGAATGTGTTATGATGACTGTCAAAAAGCAAAAATGTTGGTGATTTTTCAGTATGACTCATTTCAAACATTAATGCTTAAAACCTAGGTATACAAAAGACTCACTCGTTCGGGGTTGGTTAAGTTACTTGATATTGGTTGCTTTATATACGGGCATCATAGGGCTGCCTATAATATTCAGTGAATGTATTGCTACAGTTAGCAGTCAGAGACTGCAGACATGCAACAATTTGTGGTCCGCGACTGTGAACATTCTATGGGAGTTTGTTGTAGATTGGGGACATGCTTTAGGAGACAGCCATACACACTACATAGGATGGATTGCAATCACATTTGGGCTCCCAACCGCGCGCTTAAAAAATTACTTGATATTTCCCTCCACAAGACGTGCGGCGCGCGTGAGGGGGCGTGTCTGAGCAGACGTCTAAAGACGCCCGCGTCTGGGGACGCACAAGACGAGCGGCGTGCGCGAGGGGGCATGTCTGAGCGGACGTCTAAAGACGCTCGCTCAGATCTAGAGAGCTCTGGGCCGGCCGTTTTTCTACTACGGCCGGCCCCGGGCAGTTAACAAAAGAAAACCTGCTGCAAAAAGCAGTCATTCAATTGTTTGAACAGGTAATTACATTTCTGGACGTTTTCCATAGTAAAGACAGCTTTTGTCTCACCCACATTGGGTTGTCATAGCGCACGCTTCATGTGGACCAATGCTAGAAACATGTATTCTATGTAGATTATATATGAATGGATACAGACAGACCTAATTGCAGTTAAGGAACTGAGGGTTTTACCGAATAAACTAATCCGATTAAAATTCTCAACACTCTGGACCTTTCCAAGTGAGAGAAAAAGCAGAGCTGTAGAAAAAAAAAAGAAGCTTGAAATAAAACAAACAGACAATCCCACAAACTCTGGGATGAGAAATGGGTGGCCATTTCATGAATGCATTTTTGCCTGATGAAGTTTGTGTTCAAGCTTTTCTTTGGAAACCATTTTTGAAATGGAGTAGATGTGGCTTTGTGACCTGAGCACAACTTGTGAGGACGTGTTCTCTTTCCAGTTTAAATGCCAGGCTTGCGCGTATCTAGTCATTATCCATTTAGACCGGGCTGTATTCCTCATCACTGATGGGTTTGCATTTCATATTTGACAAATGTCTGTCCAAAATGAGATCTGAGCCTTCGGAATGTTCTTCCATTTTGCCAATTATTACAAGTAAACTGTTTTTACTGTTCCCCTAATCCTTCCAAAATATATTGGTTTGTGTTGCATTAATACATTGATAAGCTATTTTCTTTTCCTTTAAAGGTGTTGTCCAGTGAAAAACAAAACTGAAAACTTTCACCCTATTAGAAGTGTTCAATTTGATTAAAAACACAAAAATATCAACTGTTTGCTGTTTTGCAGAGAATTGGAAGGCCTCCTCCTTGCTTTCTCCCTCGTCCTCCAGTTCTCTTTTCAATGGATGGTCTCCATTTTAAGTCATTCCTATTTTACCCATTCTGTCTTCTCTAACCTCAGGGTTTCGTATGTAAGCCCTTGGCTTTTTTCCCCCCTCTTGCCTTGCCTGCCTGGCCAATAATAGTCATACACTCTAATATTTTGTTGGACCGCCTTTAGCTTTGATTACAGCATGCAGTCGCTGTGGCATCGTTTCGATTATAATGATACTTGATTTATTCGATAAACTTATGCAATGTCACAATGTTTATTTCCATCCAGAGTTGCATTGACTACCAAGATTTTGTAGTGATGAGGGGGAGAGGCGGACCACTGCGTAAAGTCTTTACCAGCACATCCCAAATACTCTCATTGGGGTTAAGGTCTGGACTTTGTGGTGGCTAATCCATGTGTGACAATGGTGTCTCATGCTCCCTGAACCACTCTTTCACAATCTGAGCCCGATGAATCCTGGAATTGTCATCTTGGAGTATGGCCAATGTGGCATCAGGGAAGAGAAAATCCATTGATAGGAAAACCTGGTCATTCAGTATTTTGAGATCGGCAGCTGACCTCATTTTTTGGGGGACATAACATTGCTGAATCTAGACCTGACCAATTGAAGCAACCCCAGATCATAACAAAACTAAATCCAAGTGGTGACTTTATTTTGGCCAGGCAGTGTATTTTGGCATAAATCCCTGCCACTGCAATTTGTTTTTGCATTTGTGGTGTGCTGGCTTCCACTCCAATAATTAAAATGTAGTTTTGCAGTCATGTACCCATCTTCATCCAGTTGGACTATGAGGTGCATGTGCAGAGTTGTACTGTCTACATCTCTGCAATTGGGACAAAGACAGCAGTAAAAAGTCACAGAAGTACTAACCCTTCACTACAACGATCTATTACTGCCTGTGTCCCCTTCCAGGAGATTTTTACTCACATCTTTTGCTGTCTGACTCTTTGTGAAGATGAAGATGAAGCCTCAAGAACTGAAAAATAGAGAGCACTGAAAAGCAGAAACAAGTTCTATCCCTCCATAAAAGAAAAGTATTGGCTAGATTTAGGGTTAAAAGCAAACCTGTGCTTTGCCGATTCAGGACTATCCCCAACAGCACATTACACACTCTTCCTTCACTGCCCCATCTCTTTTCATAGTGCCAGGACCTAAAGAGAGTACCAGGTACTTCCTAGAAAGGAGGAGCAAATGGCTAACTGTAGGGCTGCACCAATACCGTTTTTTTGGTATTGAGTATGAGTACCGATATTTATCTATCGGTACTTGCCGATACCGGTACTTCCGCTAGCATGGAGCCGGCTTTCCAGCCAATCAGAATGGAGCCAGCCAAACAGCATTCAGACGGCTTCCCGGCCAATCAGGAAGCCGGCTCCATGTTTCCTCGTGGCACTGCCGGTCGGAGGAGATCTCCCTCTGACCAGAAGTTCTGGTATAAGGTGTAAGTATCGGAGCATTTGGGCGAGTGCATGTGACAGTACTGGGCCAATCAGTGCTTTCACACCAGGGGTCTATAGCCCTGTACAAGCTACAAGTCTGGTCATTTGTATCTTAGCCAGGACTATTATTTCACTCCCAGCAGCTGAACAGAGAAACGGGAGTGAAAGGAAGGCAAATATCATTCTGTGGAGGTCTGCATTAAAGTTAATGTGCTGTTTTTCTTGGTTAGGCAAAGCACAGTTTGATTTTAAAGTTGCAATAATTCAAATTAGCAATCACCTACACAATATTACCCTCCACTTAAAATCTTGTTTGGACAACATAAGATAATCCTAATGCCACAAATACCATTTATAGAGTTAATATCTCTACCTTAAATGTAAGATTTGCTAAGTAGGTAGAGCTCTATTTCAGTCTTCTGTCATTCTGTTTCTTCACCTCTCTCTCTTTTTAAGTACTTGTTTAATGTTCTACTAATTTCTTTGGTTGGTTAAAATGTATAGGAACTGGCCAGTTTGCAGACATTGGGGACCAAAGATAAAATAAAACACAGATTTACTTCATTAGAAAGAGGCTTGCGGGTCCGATTAGCTGTCAATCTAGCGTGTGGGAGACTCGATAAAGAGCGTTGACTGTACAGGTCCTTGTATGCTCCGCTCTGTCAGTGCACACCAAGAGTTTCCGACCTGAAACTTTAATATTTGATGGTCCCGATAAAGTTAGTCTGCATAAACACTTGAATGTCTGCAACTGTCACCTCTCCGTGGAATAACATGGATACATTTTTAGACTACCAGCATGCTTTCCAGAGAACAGACAGCCGTTTACTTTAGCGAGAGCAGTTTGCACAGACAACAAGGTATATCTTTAAACAAGAATCCTGCACTAAATAGAAACCAATCAAGTCCAAAGATATAAAGATCTGTTGTGACATTTTATTATCGTTGGTTATTTTGGGTATACACCCAAATCTGAAGAAGACCTGATTGTATTTAAAATAAAACCCCTGAAAGAACTGTCTAAAATGGCCACAATGCATCTACTGGAGGTTTAAAGAAAATAGAACGCTTTCTAAGAATATAAAATATTATACACATCTGTCTATAGATAGTGAGAGATAAATACATAGAAGTGTTAAACTAGCTTTAATTTGTCCATCAAAGTCACAGCAAGGCACCATATTCTATATTACTTCTAGTATGCATGCTAAGGGTTTCCAAAATTCCTTTGATGCAAGTTAGTATTTCCATATTATAGGCACACCACCTGAACTGTGGCAGCTCTTGGTCCTGATGACAGGTTGCTTAGGCACCAAGTGTTACGTTGTTGGATGAGGTATGTCTACTTTACCCATAGAACATACAACCCCAATTCCAAAAAAGTTGGGACGCTGTGCAAAATCTACATAAAAACCGAATGCAATGATTTTCAAATCTCATAAACCCGTATTTTATTCACAATGGAAAATAGAAAACATATTTAAATGTTCAAACTGAGAAAATGGACCATTTTAAGAAAATAATAAGGTAATTTAAAGTTGATGTAGATTTTAGACAGCGCCCCAACTTTTTTGGAATTGTGGTTGTAAGTTGGGGTATTTCTGGCAGTTCTGGCAAGAGACTGATTATGACAAGAAATAAAACCGGGCTATTTATGGTGCCAACTGTATATTATTTTGTTTTAGTAGCCACTTCCATTGAAGACAACTTCAAAAGTTAGACACCAGCTGTAGTTTTTAAGAAGCATTGGCTAACTGGCTTTTGGGATTTGTCCAGGTGAGATAGTGAATTGTAGGTAAGTAAATGCTGTGGATATTGCCTCCAGTCACACAAACCTGTTGCCTTACAGGTTATGCTTAAAACGTATATAAAAATAAAAAGAATACAGTATACTGCAGGTCACCGGTCCTTAGATATGGTGGTCATGTTTAGTTTTTTTTTCCCCCTTTAATTTAACTTTGTGTTTCTGCCAGCAACACATTTGTCCTAGGATGACTAGTCCTAGGACCACAATGCTCATGCTAACTGTCAGGACAACAGAAGAGAAAACAATGACACTCCATCACCCCCCTATTCTCCATAACATGATTGTTAAGACAGAAAAATTGTGTGGGTCGCCTCCACCCTGGCTCCTTGCATTGATCTCTCCCCCTAATAAGTAATATATAGACAAAAAAGTAGAGGAAAGGGTTTGTGGAGAGATATATCAGACTAGATTGTAAGCTCTCACGACCAGGGCCCTCCTACCTCCTGTACTGATGTTGTATTGTTAATTGTAATGTCTCCCTCGTTTTTGTAAAGCGCTGCACAAACCGTTGGCGCTCTATAAATCCTGAATAATAATAATAATGAATGTTTTTGTTGCAGTCTTTTTTTTTTTCATGTTTGAAACAATGGAGACCGGTCTTGACTTCCATGTGATCCATTCTCATCTAATGCTACCAGGAGACACTCACTACTGATGATCCATAATTCACTTTTACCGTTTTTTAAAAGCTCTTTCACCAAGCGAAGCAGGGAGAGGTCGCCTCATTTGCCAAGTACCTTCAGCTTGTTATGTAATTTTACACGAACCTCTTTAGTTGTGGCTAAACCATACAGCTTGCCAGGGTCAAAGTGAAAACCATCTGGTGGCTCCGATGTGAAAGGATTGATGTGTGGAAGGTTATAACCACACATAACATACAATTCCTCTGCAGTGATTGAAAGCCTAGTGGCGGACGGCTTTTGTGATGCAACTTAATCCAGAAAGCCAGGGGAATTACGTTTCTTCTTTTCTCTTTGTGGAACTTGTTTAGCGAGAGGTAATGTCACAGCAAATCACAGACACACTCAGAAATCCATCCTCTAGTGCAGACACAGGGGAGGAGTGCACAAGACAATATATCAATGTACTAGTTGATGCTGGAAACTTTAAAGTGGACCTAGAGTCAGATATATTTTTGCATGCTAACTGTAGACAGACGAACCCAGCTCCGTGCCTCTTGCTCCCAACCACCACCACCACCACCACCAATTTCTTAATCCCGAAGAAAAGAAGATCTTATATTTAATTTTCTTTAACAATTTAAGGAGGCCAATGCCTGCATTCCGGGTCCGTGAAAAGATTCATTCCCCCCCTTTCCCATTTGTTCACATGAGTCAATTACATGATAGGCATACATAGTAAATATAGGCAGGCTGTAATACTTACAGATATTTATCATCTCTCCAAGTACTCTCCCTGCCTCCATCTGCTTTTCTCTCCAGAAGGACAGCACCAGCTTTGGTGGCTTGCTTTTAGGCATGATTTAGGGTCGGCTTGTATTTCCTGTACTGAGAGTACTAAGAGAGATGAATAATCTCTTGCTTTCTAATTATTATGCCCTCTAACATTTTACAAACTACCGATGTTAGACTGACCGGCCTATAGTTCCCAGGTTGGCACCTTGCCCCCTTTTTGAATAGAGTATTTGTTTTGAATAGAATTTTGTTAGAGTAAACCTCTTGTGAAAAAAGTAAAGCGGCTGCCAATATTAACCCATTGCTAGTGTCCTGAATATTGTTTCAATGGATAGATGTCACCAGCACACCAACAATGTTGTAGTCGAAAAAGGTCATTTATTGGAAAGTCATGTCACCAACACTGGCGCTTTCGGGGCCACGCAGGATCCCTTTCATCAGGCTCAGCAATAACATTGCTGAGCCCGATGACTAATGTCATTGCTAATATTTATTATGTATGCCTATCATGTAATTGACTCATGTGAACAAATGGGAAAGGGGGGGAATGAATCTTTTCACGGACCCGGAATGCAGGCATTGGCCTCCTTAAATTGTTAAAGAAAATTAAATTGAAGATCTTCTTTTCTTCGGGATTAAGAAATCAGTGGTGGTGGTGGTTGGGAGCAAGAGGCACGGAGCTGGGTTCGTCTGTCTACAGTTAGCATGCAAAAATATATCTGACTCTAGGTCCATCTATTCATTTTGTACTGAGTGGCGGCGACATCCGCGGTCACTGCGAGCACCCCCTCATCCAATTTGTTTTTTTTTCCGGTAAGGAGTACGATAAGGTATCTTTTTCGTTTGTTCCTGAATATTGTTCTGACTCGCTGGCTGCCTAATTGTTTGAAGTCAGAAGTCCTCATCTGCATACTTGTTTTCAGGCGGTGACTGGAAGTATGGAAGAGGTTCTGTATGATAGACGGCTAGCTTTCTCATAAGGAAAGGTCAGTAATTGCAGCCTCCTGGGTTTCCCTGTTGACAGGTTTCCTTTAAGTCAGTTTTACTAATTTTACATTACAGTTTCACTTAAATATTTTTTTTTCCGATGCCTATCTGCATATCAAACCAAAAATAGAGACAGGGGAGTTGGGGTTCTTATGAGGGAATGTTGAGCATTATGTATATACGGTACATAACATCAGTCCCTAACATAACCCCAACCAGTCCTCTTGATCTCTTACATAAACTGACACATCTGGGAAGCATAATGAACAAGAAGTGAGGGGAAATCTTCCCTATGGGAACAAAGACAGCAGATATTAGACGCAATCTATTTATCACTGAAAATGCAAAATCTGTCTGTAGCTGGGCCTTTAGCCGGACAAGGGGCATTTATGTATTTAAATACTCTTAGCAAGCAATAAATAAGCTGTAAAACAAACTATCACTGACGGCTGTAGCTGAGTACACTGTGGAGTCATTCAACCTCAAACTTCACAGCAGAAACACTTACTATTGACGTCATTTTCTCAGCATCTCCATCTCCCAGAGTTCCCTCTCTGTGCTTGCATTAGAGACTATAAAGCTGGTGAGGTACTGCAGGGATGGGGAGCTAAGCTGCAAAGTCACTTCTAGGAGGGTTGAGTTGGGCTGCCTAAGAGAATGACTTCAGTGCATCTGCTGTACAGTTTGAGGATTGAATGTTCCACAGTGCCTGCAGCTACAGATATCAGTGAGAGCTTCTTTTAAAGTGAATGCACAGAAGTCCCATTGCAGTCCTGACCAATGTAAACCTGTGATCTTTGGTGGGTGCTGTAGTGACTGTGGATGTGATCAGTAAGAAGAAGTCACTGTCACACCAGTATCCACTCTACCATTCTGTCTTTATTGATGTTGGATAGTCATTTCATCACATTGAAACAAAGTCACTTTGCCTGATGAAGGAACCTATGTGGTTCCCAAAAGTTGCCTTTCAGTGCTATGATGTGATGGAATGGTAGAGTGGATACTGGTGTGTCGGTGACTTTCTTCTATTATTTTTTTAAAGCTAGATACGCATTTGAAATACACAGTACACAAATACATATGGATTTACCTATGGTAAGATTTTTAATTCTCTAAAGCCACTCCTTAGATTCACATACCTCCGCCACATTGTACAACAAGACAAGGAATGCATCTATTTCCTAATTCAACAATGCAAATTTCGGTATCCTCTCCAGCCTGCTTATTGCACCTTAAAGCCCATCTCTGGGCAAAATATGAAGCCCCGACCCTTAGTGTCCTCAAGCCTTTGTTTTTCTTCCAAAAAGCCTTCCAAACTAGTGTGTCATAGCGTTACCCTCCCTGCCTCTGACCGTTCTTGTTGCCATTTCTCTTTGTGACATCATCACAACACTGCTAGCATCTTGTAAGGACCCCACCAGTAAGCAACCAGTGGGAAATGTCCAAATCAGCAGGGAGCATCATGAGCACCTGAAGACCACCCAACCTTGTAGTCTAGAAAAAAATTACGTTGGGCCCAGATTGCATCCACACGCCGCACCTCCTCCCTGCCTCACGCGCACCGTCCACATCCATGATCGGCACATGGACGCGGGGAGAAGAAGTAAGGAGGAGCAGGCGTGAGGGGATGACAGCCGGCGACAGACAGTCCCGATCTCAGAAGCAAGTTCACTGTATGTATAATGTATTGCTGGGACTTGTTGATAAAGTGGCAGACAGGGCGGGGAGAATGCGGGGAAGAGGCAGAGCGGGAGGGGGGCCAGGTTGCCGCACCATGGGCCTTTGGGTTGTACTTGCCCCCTGGGCTAAAAGTTGCCAGTCAGCCCCTGTTTGGGACCTAGCACATCACATGATCATGGATTCTAGTAAGTATTTGAGACATTTAGTTTACAATTGTAACGGGAGGATTAGCTAAATGGAGGTGTGTGTAGGGAGAAGGTACATTTTATTTGTGGGGTTATCTAGAGATTAGCTTTAAATCAGTAGCATCACCTCTCTCCAATAAAAAGGGAGATGATGGAGGAAGCAGTGCAGCCAGACAGGAAGGTTTGCACAGTTTTTGTTGTATGGCAAAAGTACGTAGATCAACATAACAAAATTACCAATGGTTGTACATAGTGCATATCTGGTAGTGTTTCTGGATCTTCACTTTAACGCCATTTGAAATAATATCTCCCACCACAACATGTTCGATGGGAAAGTGAACCGGTGGACGCACAGACAGGATGTCCTAATGCTAGCTTATACATCTCCTTGTGTGTAATGTTTAGTTAGAATGTGTTGTAGTTATTATTACTACTACTATTTATAGTAGGCATTGCATTTTTATGTTTTGCCTAACTGTTTTTATATTTTGTTGGGCTGCCATGTGTTTTGTTTTACCCTTAGTCACCATGTGGTCTCAAGAATGAAAGGATGTTCAGAACATTGTGGTGACAATAGATATGTAATCTGAAGGCTGATGGAGCACATTCTGGATTGTTGGAAAACAACTTTTACAAGAAGATTATTTTTAGAGTGTTTCCTATAACTTTGGTTTATCTTTTAAGAAACACGATAGATAGATAGATATGATATAGATATAGAGATAGATATGAGAGAGATAGATATGAGAGAGATAGATATGAGAGAGATAGATATGAGAGAGATAGATATGAGAGAGATAGATAGATAGATAGATAGATAGATAGATATGGGATAGATAGATATGGGATAGATAGATCGATAGATAGATAGATATTGGATAGATAGATATTGGATAGATAGATATGGGATAGATAGATATGGGATAGATAGATATGGGATAGATAGATATGGGATAGATAGATATGGGATAGATAGATATGGGATAGATAGATATGAGATAGATAGATATGAGATAGATCGATATGAGAGAGAGATATGCGAGATATATAGATATGAGATAGATAGATAGAGAACAATATGAATCAATCATGAAAGTTCTTCAAAAGCCAAATGATCAGGAAATTAACATTTATCTTTATAATTCATTTTTAAATTGTTTCTGCTGCTAAACCCCCCCCCCCCATCCTCCCCCCCATGGATAATTCAATAAAAATACTTACCAGTCCCGCTGCGAATAAATGGAATGTCTGCGCTCTTGCAGGGCTAGGGCAGAAGTAGATTATTCACCATCTCGGGTGCCTGTGTCCTCCCACCGGTACCAAGGGTAAGGCCCAGCAACCACTGACTGTGGGGACAAAATGTACTGTAATCGGCCAAAAAAGAAGCTCATGTGCTTTTTCCAGCGTCAGGCATTTTGCTTATTACAACAAAACGCTCTAGTGTGAACAAGGTGGCATAGGAATGAATGGGCTTTTTTTTGTAAAGAATTTAATTTTTTGCACTTATTCAGCTGCGAGAATACGCTAGATGTTAACCAGGCCTAAGAGGGAGGTGTGAAAAGCCTATGACCTCTGGGCTTGAAAGCGTGCTGCAGCAGATAGGTCATAGAGAATTCCAAGTTCTGCACTGTGCCTGCACCTGAGAGAGCTTCTGGAAAAGTGTGCATGCATGAACTGTTTTATCTTAAAATTTTCAGAAAGTTTGCATCAAAAAAATATAGTTCTGCTTGTAGTGCATGTAATGTAGTTTTACAGGCTGATTTATTTTTTATGGGATAGAGAATTTAAAAGAAAAGTCTGCCACTTGAAGTCAAAATGCCTCCACATTTTTTTAGAAGCAGTAGTTTTTATCGTAGTAACTTTTACTGGTAACTTTTAAAGTAGTAGTAAAATCTTATTGTTGTTTACCTAAGGCAATCTCTACATTAAGATAAAAAAAACACCCCAATACCTTTCTATGCCCCTCACCTCCAAGCGCTTACCTATGGTCGCTGTCCACCGCCGCTGGCTTCCAGACGACCGGGCTGCTTCACCGAAGTTCCAGGTTGTGGAGGAGGGATCCCGATGCCACTGAGGACAGTGCAGCAATGGGCTGCTGTAACTGCTTGTCAAATAACTGTGAGGAGGAAGGAGGCGGGAGCTTGGGCATACCATCTTGTCTTGAATTGTATTGTGATTGTAATGTCTTCCTTATATTGTAATGCGCTGCGCAAACTGTTGGCACTATATAAATCCTGTATAATAATAATAATTGCTTGCTGAGCGCTGTGTTGAGTTGGTGGGTGCACACTGCTAGGCTCAGGTCCCGGTTGGGAACGCACACGCATGGGTGACTCCTTTGCAACTTACTAGGCTTAAATAGGAGGGGAGGGGCCACAGTATATGACCCACACAAATAAATTTAAATGGGGCAGTTTTAATAATAATAAATAATCTGGTCTCCTTTGCTGAATTAAGAGTTTGTTATCACTTAAACTTCTTGTGGTGAGGTGGAAACATTGTGGCATTGTAGATCTGTGGATAAAGGAAAACTTATCGAGAAAACTAGTTTTTGTGAGCATATTGTCCCAATGCCATGTCTGCACCCCCAATATGCATGCTTAAGGGGAAGTAGCAAGAGAGATAAGATTGATTTGTCCCCAAGCTAGCACTTGCAAAAAAGAAAAATTAAAAGTTGGTAATGGCAATTTCATGCAGTGAATCTGTTCTTTACCTATTTCAGGGCAAAGTAACATGTTCATGTAACCCAGCACCCTTTTCACTGCCTATACTTACCTTCTGCTCCCTTCCCTGCCATCATCTTCGCTTGCCAAGTGAAGTAGAATACTGTATGGGGAAGCATGTGACTCTCTCCCCTTCCTCCGACGATGTAGCAGTGAACAGCCATTCACCTGGTCCATGTGCTGTAATGAGGAGTAGGGATAGGATTCTAAGCCCTGTGTAATCTCCAACCAAACCAATGAAGAGTTTACTATTTTTTACTTTGCTCTGGTGGATGACCATAGGAAGGTTCTGAAATGGAGCATTGCCACGTCTACTCCCAACATCCCACAAACCCCAGAATGTGACTTGGTGGCCAATTACTGATGTCTTATTGGAATAAGGAATGGCAAGTGGGTCTAGCAAAGTCACAGCTGGAGACACGGGGGTTGATTTACTAAAGGCAAATAGGCCTGTTTGCCTTCAGTAAGGCAACTCCTTGGCCTCAGTTTAGCATGCAGTGGGATTGGTGGGTTGGAATGTTTGTGATTCTTGTAAGCTTGTCTTCCTCATAAGCAAACCTTGGCTTTATAAAATAATAATGCAATGACTGTGTGCACCCATTCCCATGTTGGCACAACAGTAAAGTGAAGTTTGGTTGCCATGCACAACTGCCTTTTGCAGTCTTTCTTATTTTACAGTCTTTTGTGAGAGTACATATTTTGATATTTATGTCTATCTTAAATGAAAAAGAAAGTTTTTTTTGTTTTCTTTAATAAAAAAAAAAAACCCATTTCACAAGAACTTTATGCATTACAATGATTTCACCCGTCTTTATAGCGGATCCCTACCTGCTTCTGCCATGATGAAATAGTTTTTCTTACTGATTATCACCTCATGTGGTGATAATGGAATTTGTAATGTTCTTATTGCAGGATACAATAATTACAAATGTTCTTATTGTAGCCTTATTGTAGTCTTATTGTAAACCAATAACACAATCGAGAAAATGGATTTGTGTTGGTGTTCCATACACAGATAGTGTGGATTACTCCCAGGTGACAAGGAAAGTGACAATTAAAATGTTATAGATGTAGGAATTGAAGTGAGACACCACATAATATTGGCCAGATGCAACTTTACTCCATTTGGGTCAGCGGGAAATTCAAGTGGAGTAGCTAAAGCATTTTGGGGGCCCAAAACACACCCCTTTTTATCAGGACTTAATTAGAGAATTCATATATGTGGACTACAATCCCCTGCAGCTTGAAAGCTGTATTCTGATGGTAGTACTTCAGGTATGTCAGCAGCTGGTTTGGTAACTAGGGATGCACCGATACTGATACTAGTATTGGT
Source organism: Nanorana parkeri (assembly GCF_000935625.1). Lineage (NCBI taxonomy): Eukaryota > Metazoa > Chordata > Amphibia > Anura > Dicroglossidae > Nanorana > Nanorana parkeri. The sequence continues at coordinate 230,548 of NW_017307664.1, read as the reverse complement.
GCCGATGCCGAGTATTTGGGTGAGTACTCATACTCGCCCAAATGATCCGATGCCTTGCCTGATACTTGAGCTTCCGGTATCAGGAAGCTGGGCAGTGAGTCATTACACGCTGTCTGGCTTCCTGATTGGCCGAGAAGCCGGTTCCATGCTCCCTTGTCACTTGTGACAAGGGAGTATGGAGCCGGCCAATCAGGAAGCCGGGCAGTGTGTCTTTACACGCCCCCCGGCTTTCTGATTGGCCGGAAAGCTGGCTTCATGCTCCCTCGTCATCTGGTGATGAGGGAGCATGGAACCGGCTAATCGGGAAGCCGGGCGCCGTGTAATGACACGTTGCCCGGCTTCCTGATTGGCCAGCTTCTCGACCAATCAGCCGGGCAACGCGTCATTACACAGAGCCCGGCTTCCTGATTGGCCAGAAAGCCGGTTCCATGCTTTCTCGTAACCTGGTGACGAGAGAGCATGTAGACGGCTTCCCTGGTAATCTGGAAGCCGGGTGGCGATTAACATGCCGCCCGGCTTCTCGGCTAATCAGGAAGCCAGGTGGCGAGTCATTACACGCCGCCTGGCTTCCTTAATGGGACTTCCGGTATCGGTATGCGGTATCGACGAGTACCGAAAAACCCCCCCATCAGTAGTCGATACAGAAACAACGGCATTGGTGCATCCCTAGTAGCAACCATTGGCTACTCTAATTAATTGTCCCACTTATCCTAATGGAATAAATTTGGACTATTTTAATTGGTGTGGCACTTCAGTTCCTACATCTACGGTGTTCACTGTCAAGCCAAGGATATTGTGGAGATCGTTTGGCTTGCAGAACCTGCCCACCGGTTAGCCAGATCACTTATATTCACACCATTTATCTACTTTTGGATGAGAAGCACCAAGAGAATAACCACACAGGTCCAGCACTTTTCCACACTTCCACATATCAGTGCATCACTTGTAGAAATATAATTGCCGCTGCTTTGAAATGGAAGGGTAAATTTTAATAGCATTAAATTACAAAATTTCTAAAGAATAAAAATTGTGTAGTAATAATATATCTGACATTAATTTGTTAGTCAATGTGGAGTCTTCTTTTAAACTCCGTACAAGGTGTACCCACATTGGCAATATGGAAGGTTATGTCCAGGTTTACTAAACCTTCATTTTTAATATACATTAATGTAGGTACATATATTCTTGTAAAGGAAAACATTAATTTGACTTTACAATAAGGTTTATTTTTCCTTTTTAAATAAGTAAGCAGACTACCTAAGTTTTTTTTTTGCCCTGTGTAAATCAGAATTAATCACCCAACAATAACCTAATTATGTAGTCTAAACATTTAAAATGCTGCTGTCCGTCGTTTGCGACATTCAGAGCCAACTCAGAATTAACCAGGAAAACAGGTTTTATGCTCCTACCGTTACAAGCAAAGGGGTTGAATAAGCACGATTCTCATTAGTCCCCAGTACATACATAATATGTGTATACTCTAGGAAGCCTATAAACCTCAACCAGTACAGCATAGGCAAATTCATTAGAAATTGGGCAGTACAGAGTGGGGGCCCTGTTAGGTCCCTGCCACTGATGTGGTCGGGTGAAATGTTCTGAGACCGATATGGATGAGTTGAGTAAATTTGTCATTGCCCATTGACAGAAGAAGAACAAGCTGCAGCCTAAAATAAGCAAAGAAAACATTAACATTGGGCTAATGCTAGTGTCCAAAACAAGTGTGCTATGTTAGTTTACTCAGGTATCCGTCCCTCCCGCTATGTATCTGGGCTTTATGCCGGAGCCAAGAAAGAATTCTAAAAATATTTCCTCTGCTCAACATGGATATTGTGCAGCCAAATTGGTAGTGACATTGTTGGCCATTTCAGCATTAATAAGGGGATTTTTTTTTTTTTTACCCTGCCAAAGACCCCGTGTTAAGGCAAAGCGGAGGGTGGGATTTAAAGCATTAGAGGTTTAAATTACACTAATAACATTAAGGATATGTGACGCAAGGAAAAATTAGTGACTGTCAAAGCTGGGTGACTTTACAAAGCCATTAACGTTCTTGTCAAAACATGCCCGGGACTGGCTGAAGAGACTGTGATTGGATGCTGCGTTTTGCTGGTCAATGTTTTATTAACACTTTATGCTGGAAGAAGAGAATGTGAGACTGTTGGCCCGCTTGAGTAGTTCATGAAAACAGCAGGTTTTAGTGGCGTGTATCTGGAAATTGATGTAAGTTAAAGGTCAGCTTTGTGGAAAATTACCTTTTGCCGTGTTAAGAAATGCATGATTAGGCTTTGTGCACATGTCAGTCCAAAACATTTTCAAAAGCTTTTAGGCAGCAACCCTCAGTTTCAGTTTGGGGTTGTTTGAAAGGGATTGAAATCGGAGTGCCACACGATAATTTAAAACAAAACAAAACTCTCTCAGTTTTAAGGTGGTTAAGATTAGATTGTCTCATATCATGATCAAAAAAACTGCAATACTAGCCGATACTCATGCACAATTTGTCACTATCTGCCAGCCATGGATCTCTTTTGCTCACCTTTCGAGGTTTGACTCGCTGCTAGATCTCTAACTATCTCAGTCTAGCTCCCCCAGGACTTTGTTTTCCTTCTTCCCCCCCTCTTTTCTTCTACTTTTTCTCTACTCTTTAGCTTATCGTCTTGGTCTCTCTATTTTGACCTGCCCCCCTACCCCTTTTCATATCCTAGCATGCAATCACGTGATCATCAAGTGCTGGGTCCTTCTCTCTGTCTACTTTCTGCAGGGGTCCTTGTTTCGGGTGTCCACGTCACTGCCTGTGTGATGTGGATAATTCCCATTGGCTGTCCATCAGAGGTGTCCTCTCAGGATTCAGAGGACTACATTTTCCAGTCTGAGGGAAGTCAAGCCGGTGAGTGTTACGGCACAGTCTTGCATTAGCAGTGGAAACTACGTCACCGAGAGACCTGGATCGGAGTATGGTCAGGTGACTATAATTTGCTTCAAAAGGGAAATAGATTCCGTGTGGCGTTGAGCTTTAAACAACCTGCTAGCTATCTCCAACTGGCTTTCAGAAAGCTTCAGCACTATGCAAACCCTGCTGAAGCCTGCTAGCAGATTGTTTAAATAGGTAATCAAATCATAAATGTCTCAGGAGTCCAAAAATGAATTTTATTGATCAACGTATATCACAAAGACAATAAGAAGTAGCCAACAGGTTTCAGGGACAATATAATCCTCCTTTATTAGGGCTTTGATGACGGTCTCAAAAAACTTGGACTCTAATAGGATTATTCACAGAAGGGTGAAGAGTTTGGAGAAGGCAGGAGAAGTGAACAATCTAGGACAACATAGCTGAACTGGAAAGGGAGCTGAATTGGAGAATTTTTCCAGTTCAGTTATGTTGCCCTAGTTTGCAAAACAAATGATTATCCGCGCTATAGTGCTCTACCCCAAACTTCTCAATAGCACCCTATTGACAGCTGCAGAGATAGAGAGAAGCTATATAAACTTCTCCCACAATATATTAAACAAAAAAACACTGCGCTTATCTCTAATATTATAAAACTCTAAGTGCATATACTTAGTGACAATTATACGAAATGTCCACTCCAACTTATATATAGTCCATATGAAAATATTCCCAAAATTGATATGATCAAAAATAAATGTGATGAAAACAAGGATTTCATCACATTTATTTTTGATCATATCAATTTTGGGAATATTTTCATATGGACTATATATAAGTTGGAGTGGACAGTTTGTATAATTGTCACTAAGTATATGCACTAAGGCTGGGTTCACACCTGGGCGTATCGAATATGCGCGTTTGTCGCGCGCTTCGTGACGCACGTTTTTACCGCGATTCGTGGTAAAAAAATGCGCGACAAACGTGCAATTCCGAGGGCTACTTGGCTGTATTCCAATGGAAACGCGAGACAAAAACGCCCCAAAGAAGCTCCTGTACTTCTTTGGGTGTAGGGCGTTTTGTAGCGCGTTCATACGGCCTGTAATACGCCCAGGTGTGAACCATACCCATAGGAAATAATGGGATTTCGGTGTTTGAGCGTTTAGCAGAACGTTCAAACGCGCTACAAAACGCCCAGGTGTGAACCAGGTCTTAGAGTTTTATAATATTACAGACAGCGCAGTGTTTTTTGTTTAATATGTTGCCCTAGATTGTTCACTTCTCCTGCCTTCTCCAAACTCTTCACCCTTTTGTGAATAACCCTGTAAGTCTGGGTCATTAAATCAGATTCAGGGGTGTTGAAGATGAGAGCGTAAAGTCAGTTAGGCAGCTTTGCAGCTGATTTGAATACTTGTGGTTTTCTAAAGCCTGAGGGCCTTTATACTGGGAGGTTCCTCCACCTTGTGCAGAGCTCTGGGCAACTTTGGGCCTTGCTTAAAGGAGAACTATGCGGTTAGGGCTTTTCCCCATAGCTCTCCTTAGGGTAACAGGAGGACACAAACTAGCGTCCTCCCGTCACCCTAAGCTCAGTATACCACGAGCTACAGCTCGCGGTATACTGAGACGCCGCAGCCGGGACGGATCCCGACAATTATGCGTGAGTGACAATTATGCGTGAGTGCCTATCTAGAGGCAGAGCCAGCTGTACCCTCCCCCGTCCGTTCCGCCAGTCAGCGCTGGCGGATTGGAGCAGGGAGGGGGGAATCCAGTCCCTCCCCTGTCACGGCAGAGAGCCGCGACAGGATCGAGAGGTGAGCGAACGCCGGTATGTGTTCGCTCACTTCCCGATCTACTGAGCCGGCCATTGTCACAGGTTGGCTAGAACTATGAGGATGAGTGAAAAGCACCCACCTCATAGTTATTCTTTAAGACTTTTGTTTCTTCTCATGAACGGATAACCACTGGGTGCAGCATCCTACCATGATGGGACAACAACGTTATCACACTACACTCTACTTCCCTTAATAAGATTTTTATAATCTGTAATTTTTGTAGGTTGCCACTGTGCCGCCATTGTGCCTTTGTGATATGTTACCTCTTCTTTGTCACTTGTAACTATGAGGTTGAAATAGGCTGTTCACTTTGCAAGGGAATTTGCATTTTGCAGGGAAAGTTTCCCTTTTCGGGGTTACCGCTCCTAGCATGGAAAATTCACCCCGAGCCAGACTCGGGATTACCGCCAGGGAGGTTAATGAATGAGGTAAAGCTCTGCTGACTCCTATGAACCAATCATATCATTTTTACATTTTCCTTGCACACAATTGGGTTTTCTTAGAGTGAAATTCCACCACATTTACCAAGTCATGGGAAACTTCCCTTGCAAAGTGCAAATTCCCTTGCAAAGTGAACAGCCCACTTGCCTTTTAGTAAATCAACTCCAATAGGATAAAATTAAAAATATTAACAGCCACTTACAAAGCCATTCACAACTCTGCCCCCGGATATATCTCAAACCTTGTCTCAAAGTATCACCCTAACCGTCCCCTCCGCTCTTCAAAAGACCTTCTGCTTTCCAGCTCCCTTGTTAACTCCTCCCATGCTCGCCTCCAGGACTTCACTAGAGTCTCTCCCATCCTCTGGAACTCTTTACCCCAACCTGTCCAACTATCTCCCACTCTGCCTGCCTTCAGGCGATCCCTTAAGACTCATCTCTTCAGGGAAGCCTATCCCACTTCAACCTAACCACTGAACCATCACATTCTCAAACATTCCACTGAACCATCACATTCTCAAACAATTCATCCCCACACAGCTGCCTCCTCATGTATCACTGGCCCCTCCCTTTTAGATCGTAAGCCCTCACGGGCAGGGCCCTCCTTACCATCTTGTCTTGAATTGTATTGTGATTGTAATGTCTTCCTTATATTGTAAAGCCCTGCGCAAACTGTTGGCGCTATATAAATCCTAATACTAATGAGTCTTGAAAACACTTATCAGTAAAGAAGCCTTGCTGGAGGCCTGTATATTTATCTAAACACCTTCCCCTCAAGCTCGCAGTACCTGAAACATATTAGATAAGCACCATTGAGGCATGCAATAGACATTCTGCATAATTTGTCAATTAGGGGCCGATTCAATGCAAGTGAAGAAAATGAGTACAAACATATATATAGTGGTTGACAATAAAAAAAAAGATCAGGTTTTACTTATTAGCTTATGGACAGAATAGACAAGAACAGGTTTATGCTCATTTTCTTTACTGACGTTTTTTGTGAATGAATCCCCTAGTCCGGATCCCGCTGTTTGGGGGATTGTGGAAAGATAATTAAAAAACCCCCCACAAATAAATTAATTGGTTAAAAGGATTTTTATTTAATACCTGCTCAAGTTTCCACATTAGCTCGTGTTATCTGTCGAGGCTCCAGAGAAAGCCCATTCACCCAGAAACGTTGTTTTTGCCCTTAAATCTTTACCTGCCCAGACTTCCTGTTTGCTTTGCCTGTTGCTTTGTTTTTCTTGCTTTCCTCTCACCTCACGTTGTCTGGTTCATTTTCCTTTGCTCCGGGTTTAAAAGAGCTAGACAGATTAGTTTCCGAGCCTGTTGCGTTACACGTCCTAAATTACAAGCAATGGGAAAACCCGTGATAACGTACTTACACATGCAAAAAGTTGTTCTCGACAGCTAAAATAATATTTGGAGTTTGGCCTTTTTTTTTTTTTTGCTGGCCTTGCAGAAACTCAGAATATTCCTGTGTTTTGCATAATCATTCTTCTTGTGAACTTAGACTAACAAAAGTTTTATTTTATTAGGTTTGTTTTTATTTAATTTTTTTTTTTATTATTATTTAATTTTTTTTATTCCTTGAGTGTGCATTACTAGCGGTTTTGTCGGGCCTCTTACATCTCCTCTGGGTTTATTGTCAGCAAATAAGTGGAGCACAAGATTTGGATCCAATGCTGATGGAAAGCAGTTTATGGGATGTGACACCTATGGTTTAGATGCCGCGTGTACTTGTTTTTAGTACGTAGTGAAACGTGTTTGTGGAACACAGCTGCCGTGTGTCCTGTGATGGCACTTTGTTCCATGTGCGGGAACGTTATGTTCAACATGAGTTCTCGATGACCATGTAGAACTTCCAGCTAAACATTCTGTCTTACACACTGTCAGTTTAGTGCTATTTCGGTGATTTATCTGTGGACATGTCAAATGTACTCGGCCACCGTATATGTGTTTATGTCAGTAATGGGGTGCCAGTGACAGCAGAAGAAGAGGAAAATCACGTTGATTATAGAAAACGGTGTACAGGACTTGCTCTGGGTATAATAAAATACAGACTAGAAAATTTTAAGGGCACTTGTGCACTAAAAACAGTTTAACTATGTAAAGCAAAACGTTTCCCGAATGCATTCAATCACTATTAGGCCCCTTTTACAAGGGGGGGGTCAGTTTTTCGGGCTGATCTGATAGGGTCGCATCTTTTCCAATGGGCAGCTGGATGGAAATGGACATGTGTCAGTTTACAGCTTATCTTCTCCGAGTTCGTTTAACCACCTTGGTACTAATGCAATTTTTTTTATTTTTCACACGTCAGAATCTGAATTTTTGGATATAAAATTACTTTAAACCCCAAACAATGATATATTTTCTAAAGGCAGAGGCCCTGTGGAATAAAAAAAAATGGCAGCTGATTTTTTTTATGTGGCACGTTATTTGCGCAAATGTTTATCAAATTGATATTTTTAGGGCAAAAAATCCCCACTAAAATTAATTTTAATGCACACAAACACAAAAAAATAACCAATTAAAAGATGGGGTCATGTCGAGTAAATAGATACCTAACATGTTGCGCATTAAAATTATTTGCGCCTGTGCAATGGTGAAAAACTATGGTACTCAAAACTGTCCATAAGCAACACTTTAAAAGCCTTTACTGCTCATCAGTTTAGGCGTGTGCATGCGCTACACACGCGTGTATATTCACATGCAGATGGCGGAAGCAGTGGGATTGATTTTTTAAATTATTATTTATGTGATGTTTTACCTTTTTTAACACTTTTTTCCCTTGACTTTATTGCTATCACAAAGGGGCTGATAAGCCCCCCCCAGGTTCTCAGGGGTCCATTAGACTTCTGATGTTTCCCCTGCCCTCCAATACAGATGGTCAAGCATAGAAATGTACTTGATTGCCTGTGTAACTGGCACTTCAGATGGCTTCTGACATCTCTGAAACAGAAAGCACTGTGGGGTTTGGTGTGCAGGGGGGTGGTACCTTCAGAGGTGGGTACGAGTGATCGGGCGGCTCTACAGCCACCCAGATCACTCGTAATCGAATGCCACCTGCTGAAACAAATTATACTTCAAGTCATAAGACATACGTGCAGGTGGCACACACTACCTCTGATCGGTGTCCTGCCCAGCTTACTGACGTCACTGGTTGCCTGTGGGTGGTGGTTGGTTGTCAGCTGGGAGGGACACTAAGAGTTCTTGACAACCTGAGACACTCTGGCCAGAAAGGGGGCGGCAGACACAACCCCCCTCCACATGACCCAATGAAGTACCGTCTCAGGCTATCTCATTTTAGGGACAGCCATCTATCTATCTATCTATCTATCTATCTATCTATCTATCTATCTATCTATCTATCTATCTATCTATCTATCTATCCACCCTCTGCCTTTTCCTGGTGTCTAGTATTATATCTATACATATCTGTATTTTAGTGCCTTCTGGTAATCATCTCAGCGTGGAGGGTTGTGATGTGTATTTTTGCATTTTGTACCTGCACCAAGCATAACACAGGAAGGATATATACATTTTCTTAGAACAGAAATGAGATATACAAATTGAAGAGGATGTCTTAGCGAGACGAGTAAATTCAAAGCTTTTTTTATTCGGTTCATCCTGTGCCGGCAGGGAGACAGGTGCCTGCAGGCTGCGGCTGAGGATGTGGCTTTCATTGGACCTGTCAGTTTTCAGAAGACGGGCAGCTGCCGAAGCTATGCAAAACCAGCTCTACTCTGCTCAGCTGTACGTTGTGTGTAGTCATCGAGTGACGGGCTGTGTGGGTGAATATCAGCTGATTTTTACACTCTTGCACATAAAGTGCATTTTCATTTGCTTTGAGGGGCATAGAAGTCTATGGCAATGCATGAAAATGCACATATAGTGCACTTTGATGCATTTTCATAAAAATGCAAAAAGTTGTTAGTCAATAAAGTGCATGGTGACTGTCGATTTTTGATAGTATAATAATCTGAAATTACCTTTTTATAGACATCCGGGTGCATGTATGAGAATCATTTTTCTTCATGCTTTCTGAGGTCATTATATATGACCCAAGCCCATGTCCTATCTGCTCTATTTTTTGCAATCATTGGAGGAATCCACTGTCTGCTTCTCTTACATTGCCTACCCTCATGTTGAATAAAGAAGGTGGCGGTGGTGGTTGCTGCAGCAGTTGCAAAAATTGGTATAAATACAGACATCTTGACCAGAATACTACAAGACACAGAAATCAAGGAAGAAGATCCTTCCGAAAGTCCACTGCAGGAAATCAATACTTATGGCCAAACCATAAAAAAATGCACAAATGTGTATTAATGCATCAAAAATGCACAGCAATAACAAATGCAAAAAAACTGAAAAAAAAGCCAACAGAGATAGATCTATAATCTGGCCTAAAGCAGACCTGTATCGAGAAAAGTTCCTGAGCAGAAAAATTAAAGCGGACCTTCACCCATTGATAAAGCCTCACTTGTCTCCTCTCACCTACTTCTGACAATTTTTTTTACTTTAGCAATATTGTTTTTTAGATTTCCTTAATAATGTAGACCAAATTCCCCAGCCCCCACCCTGGTTGACTCCTTGGGATGTCTACCTCACACATGCCAGGAGGCAGTTAGCAAGATCTCGCTCATGGGCAGACACACTGTAGGTGCTTGAAAGAGACCCACGGCATGTCGGCGCATGCACAGAGTCTGGGTCTCTGCTGGGTCTGTGGGACAGCGTGTCTGTGCATTGGCCAGAAAGCGATAGGTCCCTCTGCACTTTTTGCAGCGTTCCCGGCCCAAATTGCAATGGTGGTGCTCGCAGTGATAATCACGGATTGCGCCGTTCACAGTAGAAAGCAGGAATCACCAGCACTCAGTAAATATAGTTCAAGTAATGAATGTCCATTTATTCAGGCCAGTCGTCACAAAACAAAATATCAACGTTTCAGGGCCGCACAGGGTCCCTTCATCAGGGCAATAATGTGACCTTATTCACATTCCCAGATAGCAAGGATCACTTGCTACAAACTTGTGGCGGGGTGAAATTGTAATGTATGTTAACTTGCTGCAAATATTCCTGGCAAGTTGTAGACTTGCAGAACACTCGCAGCACAAGTTCTAGGTGACACTTTTTGAATTTGTAGCAAGTTTGCTTGGCAAGTCTACAGTAAGAGTCCTGCAGGTCTTAGCAAGAGCTCTGCAAGCTCGCTGGTCTGGAGACTTGCAATGCAGACTTGCTGTAATTGTGCAACAAAATCGTGAAGCTTGGCAAGTGTGCAGTAGTTTAGCAAGTCATTTTCAAACTTGCAGCACAATTTCTTGCTATCTTGGTTATTGCCCTGATGAAGGGACCTTTGCGGCCCCGAAACGTTGGTATTTCGTTTTGTGACGACTGGTCCGAATAAATGGACATTCATTACTTGAACTATATTTACTGAGTGCTGGTGATTCCTGCTTTCTACTGTGCATTGGCCAGACCTTTTTCAAGATGGTGATGGGGGGGTTCAATATGCTCTCTAAGCTCAATGCAGCGCACAAGGTAAGAGGGGGTTGATAGCAAAGCTATCCCCAGAGGGTGAAGTTCCTCTTTAAGTTTAGTACGCAGAGGTGCTCTGCACATGTTTGTGTGGTCTCCCAAGCACCCCAATAAGTGGAGAGTTCTATAATGGATAACTTCATCTCAAGTCTATGCTTGCTCCTGACCCTTCCATCTGTTGAGCCTTGCTGTTTGCTTTTGAGTGTGATAAACAGTTTGAGTAACCAGTTGCAGTGGATGTTTGGGGACAAGGTCCAAGAGCCAAGTTCATGGATTGAAGACAATAGCTAATAAATAGTTTTCAAATCTCTATATTTAATGCAGCACCAACAGCTTGAAAGTGTAAGCTTGTAAACATGTAAAATCATATAAACTATTACTGTAAGATAAACACTGCAATTTCATATAGGCACAAAGTGACAGGACGTACACTGTACGTCTCCCGTCACGAAGGGGTTAAAATACACACTTAGTACAACTACATTATAATTCCCCCTTTTCAGCTACGCTGAAACTACAAATCCCTTTAGTCGTTGCATGGCTTTGACAGCCACAGGCATGACTCCCACAGGCAGAGACATGATGGGGCTTGTGGTTTCACCACAGCTGGAGGGCCGGAGGTTGGCTATCCTGTTTTAAGACAACATTTGTCACCAGGAAATGAGTGATTGGACATGCAGGAGTTCAATAATTGTTTAAAGTAGCATGTTTCCACTGTTGGGGTTTGACACTAACTTTCTTGATCTTCGGCATCATGTAAAGTTTATCATTGTTTCTTATCTGCTGCACTGAGGCTTAGTACCGTGCTAATGGAATGTAACTTTTTAACAGTAGGTATTTAACTGCTATATTTCCATCCTGAGGAAGACGGAAACATCTGTCTTTTACTAGTATATTATGTTCTTTTTATTATAAAAATAATCAACATTCTTCCTTTTTATTAGATAAATTTCATGGTTTGGATGGGCATTTATCTCTGCTCACTATTCAGATGTTATGCATCTTGTGTAATTACCACTTCCTTTTACATGCTATGTGAGCAGACTTGCAGAACGTCTTGTGCGTTGCATAGTACTGTCTGTGCTGGGGACAGCAGATAAGTCTTGCAAGAGATTCTCCTTTGTAACCTATCAGCATGTGACCAAATGTAATTGTTGGTGTTTTCCTAGTCTGAGGTTCAGACACAACATCTTTCATGATGTGACTTGTGTTCAGCGCGTCGTGGGAAACAGAAATAGAGGAAGAAGGTTGATTGTGGAGCTCAGAGCCGTCTTGTGGCTCGTTTTATCTGAGTTGTCATCCATAGCTACACACAGAAGATATACAACTGCAAGTCAATAAGCCTCCTTAACAGGACAAAGCCTTCTGGTTAAATGCAATCTTGGCATAGCAGCCCTAGTTGTGAATGGCAAAGAAAGGTGTAGATGAGGCGCTGGATGGGAGTCTTCAACCAACAGGAGCAAGATACTTAATTGAGCCAGATGACCTGAGTTCGGCAGCTATCCACAAATTGGGAACACTCAACCACAAGGCAGGGGGTCACCCAAATCTGAGAAATCTGTGTAAATTTAGACCTAAAAAAAAAAGAAGGCAAACTAGGATTCCGGAAGTAATTTATTGGTTCTGTAAGGGACGACCTAAAAAAAAGGCTGTCAACGTGTTTCAAGGGCCAGATAATCCCCCTCCATCAGAGCTTTCACAATGATCAGAGTGTTAATGGAGAACTATGGGGTAAGTGTTTTTCCCCATAGTTCTCCTTAGGGTAACGGGAGGACACAAACTAGCGTCCTCCCGTTACCCTAAGCTCAGTACAGCTACAGCTGGCGGTATACTGAGACGCCGCAGCTGGAGCGGATCCCGACGTAGATGACGGGATCCGCCCAGCTGCGTGAGTGACAGCTGGCTCTGTCTATCTAGAGGCAGAGCCAGCTGTACCCGCCCCTCCCCCGTCCGTTCCGCCAGTCAGCGCTGGCAGAGCGGAGGGGGGAGAGGGGAATCCAGCCCCTCCCCCTGTCACGGCAGAGAGCCGTGACAGGATCGAGAGGTGAGGGAACCCGGTATGTGTTCCCTCACCTCCCGATCTACTGAGCCGACCTGTGACAGTCTCATTGTCACAGGTCGGCTTAGAACTATGAGGTGAGTGGAAATCACTCATCTCATAGTTCTACTTTAAATGGACTCGATCCCGGAAGTAGCAATCTGTCAGAACCAGGAGAATCATCAGTGAGTGGAAGCCTGTAATCAATGGCAGTGCAGCTTAGGTGCCTGCAACAACAAAACTATTGGGTTTTAACATTTTATATGGTCTTTGCTGGATTACAATTATTATTATACAGGATTTGTATAGCGCTAACAGTTTGCGCAGCACTTTACAATATAAGAAAGACATTACAATCACAATACATTTCAATACAAGATGGTAAGAAGGGCCCTGCCCGTGAGGGCTTACAGAACCAGTTGGTGCAAAGTACTGATTTGGCCTTTGGCTCTCCCTCTCCAGAACAGGGATGGTGGTTCTGCTCAGTATTTAAAGACACACAGGAGTGACCTCACTGGAGTACTATGTACAAGTAGAAATGCGTAAGGCAGTACTTTTGGAAAAGACTTGAGGTTCAGAAATACAATTTTTCCCATTTTTTTTCTTTTCATCAAGCCAATTTTCATACATTTTCCAGGGAGCATTGACAAAAGTCTTGGTTCTTGCTCTTTGTATTTGTGTACAATGCACCCAGGGATAGTGATTGATTCTTAACCGCTTGTAATCTATCACATACGATTACATGCGGTGTGCCAACATTTTGCCACTTTCAAATTCAGCGGCTGTCACTCACGATCATTTACTTGAATGAGTGACAGCTGCCACTTGTAAATGGCAGATTCGGGATTCCTAATGCAGGAAATTGCAAGTTCCTGACACAGGAATCCCTAATCGCACCTAAAATATAGGTATGAATGGAGCCTTAGCCCCTCACTTCACACTCAGCTGTCAGAGGCTCCACAGTCCTGGGCAAACTACGTAGCCACCACATCTAAGGACTTTTGGGGTTTTAAATCAGAACTTGACAAATCCCAGCAGCCAGGTCACCAATGCTCCTTAAAATTTACAGCTGATGCCTGACTTTTGAGGTTTTCTCTAGTTGTTGTCAATGAAGCTGGCTCCTAAAAAAATCTTGTTGGCTCCTGGATTGGACCAACTGGCTCCTGAATGCCATATTCATTTAGATATATTTAAAGGATCCCGGCAGCCAATTGGAAAAACTGAGATGTTAGAATCCTAAGTGAAATACAAAACTTTAGTGTTTGACCGGAGTGCATATTTACAAGACATAGGAGGTAGTTATAAATATATTATTTGTAGTAATAATAATTGGCTAGCTCATACAATTTAGTTTCACCATGTCCACTGTGTTGGCCCCCCACCATTAGTCATTGTAAAGACAGACTGCACTGACTGCGTACAGATGGCAGATCAGAGGGTGGGCTGATCAGCAGATAAATACTCCCAGCAGTCGGCCTTCTGCCTTGTACAATATACCCGCTGCTGATCTGCATGCTTTATAATCTTTTTAAGTGATTCTGCAAGGAAAATAATATCCTGTCTTCGGCCCTGGCTTGACGTATATGACTTTTGAGCTGAACTCACCATAAAATATATGAGGATAATTACTCTGTGCTGTTTTTTCAGCATCCATCATGTGCAGGAGCTTTCTGCTTCTGTAATAGCTTACTTAATATCCACTGGTGATCACGTAATAGAACTACAGCAGGGAATGGCCTGCTTTACACAATGACTGGCAAGAGTCAAAGTTGTTTAGAAAAGCCATCTCCGTCTGGCATCTGTGTTGGACTTAATGTATTTGTGATCCTTTAACTGCCAGGTGTCATTCTGTTCATCCACTCCCGCAATTTACACACATTTGCCATTCTATACGTCCAGAAGGTCACATTCGTATTTAGAGCCTTCAGCTTCCTGTATCACTAACTTATTTCCAGCCTTCTTATCGGGCTAGGAATGAGTCCCGAAAACTATCCAAATGTCTTGCCCTATAGCCCCCAATCCCTAAAGCATGTTACTAAGGTATTTTATAATGCCTCAGAACATTTTTTAAGCACTGGGGGTTGGGAGGCTATCACATAAAGGTATATAGGTTTTAACAGTTATTTGTGGATTCTCTGCGTAAAATCCTGCCTTCAGAGCTCTCTGACAAGTATTGGTCCCCTCCTTGGATTTTGTGTTTTGAACAGTCTGTTTAGCAGCTTGATGGCTGTAAATGACATAGAGGAGACCTATACCTACTGCAGATGACAGCATAGTCTCAGGACACAAATTTTCTATCAATCTCTACTATGTGCAGTAATGCTAGCTGCTTTTCCTTGATCAGTGCTATTCAGCTGTTGTGGAATAGAATATCTCACCTTATTTTTTTAAAGTCACTCTCAATGCTGTCCTTTAAATAAAATTGAAAGGACCTGCAATCGTCCCAATGTTGAACAAACTTCCCTTCCTTCCACTTCCCCAATGCTCTGTTTGCCCACGGAGGCGTAGTGACATCCTGCGTACGCTCCAAGTTGGCCTGGTTGAAGCATATGCAAGACTAAAAAACTTCTCCAATGATATAAGACTAAGGACTCTCCCAACTCTCCTTTGACAGCACCTGGCCTGGCAATTGACTGCTCAGGCACCCAGTGCTTCATCGGGAGGAAGAGGAAAATTACAAGCTCCCTGGGACCATTGGGTATTTGACTAGGCTCCAGCAGGTGAACAGGGTGGCAGCCATGCATGGGGGAAAAATAAGTATGAGCAGCAGAGCAGGAAGTCAAGTGCCCATCATAATAAATAGGCCAACTTTCTGCAAACTTTGACAGTACACAGAAATAGTGTTGTCCAAAGTTTGATTGTAATGGGAAGGTTTGGGAGGCAGCTCTGGGCATGTGCACATCGAGGTGTCTGCACTTTATACCTGTAGTTTTTTTATTTTGGTCAATTTAGGTGGCAGAATCTCTTAAATCAATGCCCATATCCCTTTAACAGTACACAGCACCAGCTTGCTTATTGAAGGAGGGTGGTCAGGGATGTATTTTCTGATTTATATTCATTGCTGAAAGAAATTAATCTGTCGCAGGCTTGCAATGTGTCTGCATGAGTTATCTCAGGAAAGAGCAAACTGCGAAATGGTGACAAAAAATAATTTATGTTCTGCAAAAAACAAACAAAACAATTCGGCCTTCTGGGCAACAGAACGTGAAATTGTCACACGGGACTCTGGAGTCTGAACTAGTCTTCTTTTATTTGGCACAATCCAGTCATTACGAGGGATATTCAGTTAGTGCAGGTTGTGTTCCATCACAGAATAGTGAATGAAGCTCTTTTTGAGACATCTTCCTCCTTATGTAGCACATGATCAGTCACAAAAAAAGCATGCATCGTTGCCAGTTTCTAAAGTTCGTAAATAGGTTAAATCTTTCTGTGAACAATGAAGTATTTGATTTTTTTTCCTATGGAGGAAAAATTGGTCTATTTAAAAAAAAAAATTTCTGGGTGAAAAGTTTTTGTGCAACCAAACAGGTGCTCTGTGTAATTTTTGTAGTGCAGGTTGTAACGTGGGCAGTTTGGTGCACAGCAAGTAAATGTTTCCACTAAGGGAATCCTGGGACAGGCCTATAAGTGGTGTTTGCAGGTGACTACTTTGGGAGCTACCCTTCTAATGTTACCCTATGTACATACCATTCACAGTTACTTGTGGGGATCAGTAACCATGCCCTCTAAGGTATGGGAATGGTCAAACCTGCTGCAGGTGTATAGTTGTGCGCTATGGAAAATGTGTGGTGGAACATGAAATGTAACCTCACTTGCCGCCACCAACCTAAGGAAGTGGAATGATATTGGTTATATGTAGTTGACCTTACCTCCACCTGCGGGCTTTGGAACCCAGCTTGTTGACAAAGAATGGTTGCTCTCTTACTCAAACCCCTGGATGAAAGTATCAGGTTCAGGAGAACTCACAGCTCCTAGCTGAGGGGTATGCAGCTGGCATTTGTCAGAGTGGAAACGAACTGCCTGTCCTGCTACGGCTAGTAAGAGGAGACTCAAGTTTTCTTTTTGTGTAAGCTAAAGCCCAGTGACTCTGTAGTCTGACTGTTAAGCTCTTCTGTTGGTATTGATAGAGATCCCTAAAGCGGTATAATAAGGAAGTCTAGTCTACATACCCAGAAGAGAGCACCAAGCTGTTATTGATCTTCTCCGTGGGTCATTGTTTCTCTGCAACCAAAACAGCACTTGAATAAGTGTGCTTCTTGCTAGAGAACCCTGGGTCAATGATTTGTCTTGAATGAGTAAAGGGAGGTAAAGAACTTTCAGCTGGTTAATATTTTTTGTGAGTTGCGATAGAAGTCCGGAAGGAACACGAAAAAGATATTGCAAGGAGAAGACTCGGGGTATGCTGGGAATGTCTGGTGCTGTCTTCTGTGAAAACAGGATTCATCTCTCACATCTGCTATAACCACTCTTCACACTTATTATTATATAAGATATTGTTATTTTAAATCAGTTTAGATGTCATACATAGGTCACCACACGTCATGGCCTGCTGTCTCTAGGTCCACCACACGTCATGGCCTGCTGTCTCTGTCTCTGCTATCTCTGTGTCCACTACACATCGTGGCCTGCTGTCTCCGTGTCCATAGAGTTACAAACCGCAATAACATCAGTTTTGTCTGTGATCCCAGAAGAGGAAATTTCCTCTTACTTCCTGTCCTGATGACAGGGGACACCTGGGCAGGAATTGAGAGGAATCCCCCCAGGTGGGATACGGACACTTTTGTTAAATAGCAGAGTTTACATCTACTGTTTTTATTGTTTTCTGTCTTCCTGTTGGAAGTATCCTTCTTCCTTTATGGATGTCACAGTGAGGGGGGAAACATACACCAGAGTTCCACTGTATATTCCTCATTATATGTGAAAGATGCATTACAATTAAATCCCCCATAAAAAGGATCATGATTAAAGTTAAGAAAGTGGTATGAAAACAGATGTGTGTGAGAAGGAACAAATGGAATATACTCCAATACACTTTTATCTTTTCACACCCCTTTCCGTTTTGCAGACAACATCATCCCTATCCCCAATGCTGGCCTGTCATGTGCTGAAAATCTTATGAGCAGAGGATAACCTCAAGGTGTCTTTGTGTGTAAATAAAATTTCCCCACAGTCTGGACTCCAGGGCTGGCTGGTCCTTTGCATGCAAATATGAATTGTTGAAGCTTTCACTTCTCAGTCAAGTTCCTGCTTTTAACAATGTGTTCCTTTATAGAAAGACAGACACTTCCCTGCTTCCCAAGCTAGCACTATGACGTAATATTAAGAAACACATTTCTCTAACATTTATTTTATGAAACTTTTTTTAAATTAAAGTGTAGCTCCAGGCAAAACTTGTTGTCTGAGTCTGCATTGGGAAAATCCAAGATATCACTTGCACCCCATGTTTAGATGAAAAGACATGATACTTTATTGTCACTGACAGGAAGCTTCCTGTCATGGTGTGCTGGGGATACCTTGGATTGGGATTTGTGTTTGTCTTGATGCCATCTGCCATTTCTCCATAGCACCCTGTGATGATTGGGTCTGAATGATATATGGTTGCTCAGATTTCTTGGATTTGTGCATTGATTAAATGTCCCCTCATTTTATGTTACACTGTGATTATTGTCTCGGGATAAGGAAATGAGAAGAATCTCCCCGAAGGCACCAAAAAGCTACGCAGAGGTTCTAACGTTACCTGCACTCAGGCCCGTCTTTAACGCAAGGCAAAAGGGGGTGTTCTATCAAAGTTTGTGACTACGTTGGAATGTGTGACCGGTGACATGGTCACACAAAACAACATAATCTTGCTCAGTTTAACAGCGGTGGAATGTGTGGCCGCCCATTAGGTCAAACATTCCAACGCTTTGTCGGCTGTTCCAGGGCAGATTGGCTCACTGCACCAGTGCAGGACAGCCGATCATCTGTCTAGAACAGCTGATTCGTCTGAAATGTCACTTCTATCAGACTTTGTGAGTGCCGCAGAGGGGGGTGATTCACAAACAATAACTGCAGAAGTGTTACAATCAGCGAGCACCTCAGATATATTTGTTTTTATACATCTGCAGCGCTGGCTTGGTAGGGGCGGGGGCCCAATAAAATGTTTGCCCAGGGTCCAATCAATATTAAAGACGGCCCTGCCTGCACTATTTAAAAAAAAAGTTAGCAAAACCTCCTGTCTTAGTAACCACTTTCATTGGAACAAAAAGTAACGACAATCCTCACAAATTGAGAGATATAAATGGTAATAAAAGCTTTACAGAGGTAACTTCTAACCCTTCACTCTTCTCACCTCCCTGCATACAAATATTTGTTTTACTTTAAGAGACATAATATAATATAACCGTGCAGTATTATTAATTTTATCTGTGTTGAGATTCTGGGTTCAGTCACCACCAGGTAATGTGAGTCTACTCCATTTCCTTTTGTACAATGGTTTCTGAATAAATAGGCCTTAGTGCCCTGTGTGCATGACCATAGAACTGTAGTGGAGACAGTGTACTGTAAGCTCCTTTGAATGCAATCAGGAGGATGCAAGGTCATCACTTTAATTACTGACTCAAGATGTGCAAAGTTTCTGTAGTAAAATGTTGATTTGAGTCTTATCTGTACAAACCTACATGGGTTACACTATTTGGCTAAAACCATGGGCGTTATGGTCTTGGCATTACTTTGTGACTATAACAGCTTCCGCTCCTCTAGGAAGGGCTTTCCACAAGAATGCACATTGTGTCTTTAAACATTTGTGCTCATTCAGCAAAAAAACATTTGTGAGGTCAGGTATTGATTTTTGTCAAAAAGAATATTGGGTTGGGGTCAGTACACTAGCGTTCCTCCACATCAAACTGGAACAAAAATGGCATTCTCCAAACTGTTGCCACAAGGTTGGAAGCACACAATTATCCAAAGTGTCTTTGTATGCTGTAAACACCTAAGCTCAGTAATTTGAAGTGACCATATAGTAAGTATGTATGACTGTATAAAAGCGAAGCATGTTCATTTCTCACGGGGTTCTGAAGTATCAACTCTTTAAGAAAAAGTTCTGCTTCCTGACTGGATGTTGAATTATAAAGGAGAACTATGAGGTGAGTGATTTTCACACAACGAAACTGTCACTCGTCGGCTCTATTGATCAGGAAGTGAGCCAACACATACCCTTGCTCGCTTCTCGATCATCTCCCTGCTCCAGTCACCGCTCCTCACAGGGATTCCCCCCCCTCCGATCCCCCAGCACTGACTGGAGGAACGGGCGGGGAGGGGGCGGGCACAGCTGGCTCTGCCTATAAATAGGCAGAGCTCGCTCTCAATCAGCCAGATAGGTGGTTCTCGACAGTATTGTTGGCATCTGTCCCGGCTGCGTTGCTCTCAGTATATCGCATATACTGAGCTTTGGGTCACGGGAGGATGCTAGTATATGTCCTTCTGTGACCCTTAAGATAACTATGGGGAAAAACACTTACCCCATAGTTCTCTTCTAAGTATCGCCTGCTATTTTAATGGTACAGCAAACAGCAGTGATACCGACCTGTCACCCATCGGTTGTCTGAATAGTGCCACCCGGCAATGCTGAGGCTACTACCAGCTGAGTGTAATACTGCCTTCTTTGACATCCATGGTTTCTGTGTGGCATAAGTGGAGAGATTTGGCTTGAGAAGAATACCAGGCATTTGTTTGTTACATTTTACAATCTTCCACCAAACTTCTGGGAAATTTAAGCTTAATTTTGCTCATCCCTATTTCTGTGATTGCCCTGGAGAGCAGTAAAGAAAGATTGTCAGCTCCCAGTGGGGGTAGCCATATAGACGATTGTCAAGGGTGTCTGTCACAGAGGGACCAGATTTTCATTTTCTTTTAGATTTGGTTACTAAGATTTGAATTAACATTTCATGTGTTTTATTACCAATGAGTCAGGATTGGGAAGTGAAAGAAATTCAGGAGAACTGAAGAATTGCAAATGTTTAATGAACTACATACAATCACCTCTTCATAGAGGTTCAGTGTTTTATTCCATTAGGCATGACTGCGAATGTCAGAGTTTTACAGGTTTTGTTGTGTCTCACATGATACTAGTTACAATCAGATGCCCCTGGGGTGGAGGGAACTGCTGTTGTTTGCATGGTACTTGTTACAATCGCTCCATTTTTCTGTGATTGTATATCTTAATGATGTCCTGAAAGTGGTCATCGTGATGAAATAAAGATTTGAATTCCATCTAGTGATACGAACCCACTATTCTGAACTCTGCTAACACATGCTAAGTTTATACAACATTACTACCATGTGACGTGAGGGTAGTCTTCTTTAGATATGATCACCTAAAGTCAGTAGATGTGTGATGGTGTGAGAGGTCGCTATTGGGACTCTAAAATGCATGCCGCCCTTGTTATAACAAAAGCAAAAAAAGAAATAAGCATTGAATGAAGCAGATAACATAGAGCTAGTCACCAATTGTATAAAGTAACATGGTAGACCATACGTTTGTCAGTGTCCTGTTGTAAAGTATGTGTAAACCTATTCAGGAAGTCGCATCATGTGATTTTTGTATTCTTGTTTAGATACTTCATTTTATAGGTTGACAACGTTCTGTCCCTGTCTCCCAATGTCAACCTGTCAAACAACCATCTGGTATAGGTTGTATTTCTTGAGAAGAATACCAGGCATTTTGTGAATGAGCAAGGAGGGGAGGGGATGCGACTGCCCGAGTCTCATCCCTCTCTTCCCACACCGCCCAGAAGCCAAGAGTTTTGTGTAGGAGTCATCATGCTACAAGGTAAAGTGTTTATACTTTACAGCAGTCCTCCACACATAACATACAGCCTTTTAGTGATACATTACACACCCAGTGCGGTATGTAAATTATATTTTTCCCTGCCCTTGGCTTCAAAGCAGTGCGGCAGCCTGGCTTTCAGTGCTTTGAGGCATGGGTGACATTGCCTTCCCCCCAGGAGAGTTGGGTGCTCAGAAGTCTGCGATAATGCACTCCAGCCTGTTGCAGGAATGCATTTCATGTACCAAGCTCTTCCAAAGGCATGATGAGGTCCCAGAGGCAGCAGGAGCCTAGCTGTTTTTTTGTACAAACTTTATTTTGTACAGAATGTATTTTATTTTTTAAAGGCAGCTTTCAAAAGTCATTTGTATTTCAGTGTGTGTGGGGGGAGTGGACTGGGAAAAAGCATGGAATACCTGTTTTAACATCCCCAAACTGGAGCTGAAGGTTACTTTAAAGATTTCTATATTAGATAAAGGCCATATGTACAAGGCCTTACTGAGAGAATACCTGGAAACTGGCAAGATATATAGAGAGACTGGTCAGGCTTCCCATTTTCAGAAGCCAAATGGCTAGACTAAAGACTCCAGGGAGAGACCACCTAGGCCAGTGGTGGCGAACCTCTGCTTGCACTCGAGCCCAGGTTAAGGGACCACCAATGGAAATAGATCCGACCCAGATCGCCTCAGTACGCCATCCGGGCCAGTCACAATCAGATCCCCCCCCATGAGAGATGCAGAGATGAGAGACCCCAGGGATGCAGCCCACCTCCCTGCAAAACAGGTAAGCAGGAGAGGGGGCAATGTTTTATTTAATCATTTTTATTAGTAGTTCTGTGTGTGTGTGTAATGTGTGTGTTTTAATAAGTGTGTAATGTGTGTGTTTCATTACGTGTGTATGTGTTTTATTAGGTGTATAAATGTTTGAATATGCGTGTTTCCCTATTTTGCCTAAGGCCCCATTCACACTGTGCGTAAAATCCCGCTATTTTGCGCATTATCGCAATGTTATTCAATAGAGCTGTTCTTATGTACAGCTCCATGTCGCCCGTCGCTGTCGCTTCAGCAGGACCCTTTTTCCCGCGGATGTCATGCGATTTTTCTATTTTTGAATGCAGCTCGACGGTGAAGGTTGCGCGATCTTTGCTGGAACGTCGCCCCGAACAGTCGCGCTATCCCAGCCCCGCTTGTAAGGTATGTCCCTTGGTTTGAATTGGGGCCTAAGGCAGTGATGTTGAACGTTTTTTAAACCCGAGCGCCCGAACAGCAATACAGTACTAAACTTATTCTCAGCGCTTGCACTTTGAGGTAAATAAATTGATTTTGCGTCGCAGTTTGGGCACTCGGGTTCAAAAAGGTTCGCCATCACTGACCTAGGCTGTTACAAAGTTCCATTGACTGGCCAGTTATACTAAGGAGTCCATTCATTAAGGGTGCATCCAGCATTACTGCCGCTAGATAAACCCGAGGAGCATAGGCATTTCCTATACATTGGACAAACCCTTTATAATTCAGCCCCTAAGCATTCTATTTTTAAAAAATTCACAAAAGAATTTCTGATTCAGTCCAGTTGGAAAAATGCATGAACCTTAGGTGAACATGATATAAATCTTGTATGAACACAATTGTAAACAAACCCCTAAAAGACTGCATGTCATGTAGCTTACTATAGCAGGAATGCTTGTTTTTCTCATGGCCGGCACTGATGAGAGTGACACTTTCGTCGCATGTGCTTCCAAATCTTCGTCAAATGACATCACAGGTGACATGGCCTGGGGCAGGAGAGAAGAACATTTATGTTCATTGCCAACCTTCTGAACAAACTTCCCCAAAGCATTCCGCACATTTTTATAGCATGCAGAATTGGGCATAGGTACCACCAAACTAGACTGATATGCCCAAGAACATTGGGATTCACCTAAATAACATTTCCTTTTATCTACATCTTTCCTCATTAGTTATTGGCATTGATGTCATTATACTCATGTTGTTGTAGAGCTAATAGTAAACTCAGCAGCTGGATAGCATATCTTGGTACAAAGTCAGTAACCAGAATGCAATTACTGTAAACGGATGTGGTACAAGGAGAAATCTTTGCTTTTGTTTTTGCTAGCTGGTATTATAATTGCAGAGAGCTTTGAAACACTAAACTTTTTCTTTAACTCGTTTCTTGCTTGTGCGTCTTTATTCCCCCCC
>NW_017307664.1:186429-206571 GCF_000935625.1 Nanorana parkeri | reverse complement strand
CGTGAATTGCAGCAGACTGTCTTTATTTTATTTTTAAAGGGGGGGGAGAGACAGATTAAAGGAGAACAGTTATGGGAAGTTTATTTACACAGGTCATGATTGCACAGTGGTTTGCTAAAAACAAGGCCTTCCTAACGACGTTACCTGAGGTGACTTCCTATCTCTTGGGTTTCACAATGTTCTCTTAAAATTGTTTCCAGAACACTCTGACCCTGTAGTAGTGCTTCAAAACAGCTCTGCCACCTAGCAGGCCACTAGCATTTCCTGGTAAAATTTTGTTACAACATTTTTTTCATTTTCGGAATGCTCGTTCGATTTCGTAATCTGCTTTCAAACAAGCGGTCCGATCAGATCTTTCTATTTAGAGGGGAACTGATTGGGAGCCCAATGTTAGTCTATGGGCATCTGGATCTAAATAGACGTGTGCCCATTTGCATTCAATTATGCCCCACTCCCTCTACATCTGGAAGAAAAAACAAAATAACAAATAATAAATTAGAATGGGTCTCGGTAAGATATATTAGATGTTCAGGAACAACTTTTAAAAGATATTGTTGTTATAGCTATCATGTTCGAATCAGGAAACGTATCAGCATTATAATATAGCATAGAATCAATAAACCACAGGTTAAAGGTTTCTAACGTAATATATAAAAGTAATCTTATAATAAAAAGCAGTGGTAGTCCTTTTTCCCCCCGAAGTAGACAACGATCACTATAAGTTATTTTCTAAGACTTGTAGGTGCTCCAGCCAAGTGTTGGTGCTAACAGTGGAATTACTCCAGATACTAAAGGATAACATTGGCCAACCACCATAGTGCAGCAATTAATTATTCATGCAAAGAAAGAGTTCAAATGCACTTACTGTATAAACTTTAAGGCCTTTATAACATTATGACCGTCCATTGTGGATAGGTTAGTGCACACATGCTATGTTGCACTTTAACTTGCCCTGTGTTGACACTGCTAATGCACCACATTGGACTAAGAAATCATACCTGCAGTTTTCTTTGTTTTTTTTTGGTAAACCAACGTAAGTGTGTTACCATGTGTTGCAATCCACTGAAACACAAGTGCCTAGGGGTTCCTTTTAAAGTAAATGGCACTGCAACGTGATGATGTTAACAGCCCTAAGTGTTTACCCTGCAAGGGCTTGAGTTGAGTTTTCATCTCCCACCCTGGCTCATGGCTTGGCAGCGGCTCTTAGTATCCAGACATCCACCACAGGCGTTATTGATGAGAAGACTCTTCTGATGTTTGCTGCTTTGATCTCTAAACCCACACACTTCTTTCAGGTATTGGGGCATATTATAGACTCCTATTCCAATCACCCCCCACAGGAAGCATAAAATGCCACAGAATCTATAAATGTTATTCCTTGACACCTCCGAAAATTTCTTCCCTCTGGTGCTTGTCATGTGACCAATACCTTGACATTGGTCATGTGGTCTCTGTTAACGTGGGTGAGTAGTGAAGAAATAGGACCATATTGGCTTGAATATTTTTTCTGAAGCCCCTCGCCGATCATGTAACTGCAACCTGAGGTAAGGAAAAATCCACAATTTTTTTAGATTGTTCTGTAATATTTTGTGTGATTTGATTGGCTGAGACTTCAGAATCAGGAATCCTTAGCCTGGACTTCTTTGGGTCCAGAAGATTAGCAGTTTCCCTTTACTCATCTGATGCAATATGAAGGCTCCAGAAGTAGAGTTCAAGGGGGGCAACATGGTTCTTTTTGGGTTCCTGTTCAGACAATGGTACTACAGTATAATATTCAATGGAATTTAGCTCTTTACTGGTGTAACAGAGATTGACTGGGAAGCTTCCTTTCCAACAAATACAACTGTAATTCAAATCAAGATTATACTGGATTGGCAGCCTGTGTTTAATTAGTTAAATTGAAAAATTACTTCTAAGAGATATTAAAAGCGCATACTGTATTTGTAATCATCAAGATGTTTATGTGACGGACCCCCCGCACTGCTCCTGTGCAACCACCAACGTCTCCAGAATCCATTTGTACAGTGAGCTGCACCCACCATATGTATACACAAAGTACTTGTCTTTTCATGTTGGCTCGGGAAAAATTTCTCCTGCAGCCTGCCTTCAATGAGGCACTTTGTTGGGTGGGTGATGAGTCTTGTGTGTCTCCTCATCAAAAAAAGAAAATGAGTGATCAGTGTCCAGTTTAGATTTTCTCGGAGGATAATTGTCTCGTGTGCTTCCTGATCAAAGCTGCTCCTCCCCCCCCCCTTTGTGAACGAGCAAATGGAACTTATTACACAACTGGAGCACATTATTCATCCGCTCGCTGGCAGCCACATTGATGTGTACAAATCATTAATGTTTACAGCTCCAGCTCTATATACTCTGCCACCGAATATATTCTTCCAGCAGTCTGAAATGGTGGATGGAGTAAGACTTTATGAATGGTTCATGTCGTCTATTGCTCCCACCTGTCCATGTTATGCGGCGAGGGTCTCTCTTTAGGCTCTGAATCCCTCTGTCCTCCACAACCGTCCCTGTTTTAGGACCGATTCTTAAGACTTTCCACCATATGAAAATGGTTTATATTACTTTCTTTGCTACGGTCCACCCCATATTTTAATTTTTTTTTCATTTCCATCAAATTTTCATTATCTAAAATGAGCAGTCTTCATCAGGTTGTTAATGCTGTATTGCAGGCAGTACCTTAAAGTGAATCTGTGCTGTGCCCGTGCAGGGCAAAGCAAGAGTTACTTTTGAAGAGCCCCTGTCATTACATCCGAAATTGTTAGCTGGCCGTCTGTACTAGATATACTTTCAGTAACAATCTCTTCTGCAGCAATATGTGCTGCCTAAGCAAAGGTATCTGCAACGCTATTCTGATCTTTCTAAAAATAAACATAAAACAATGTCTGCGTCCTAGGGCAATCATCTATCCCGATCGGCAGGTAATCATTCCATGTTTGATTATATGGGGGCAGCCACTGCTATGTGCGGCTGCTGTCAGCCTGTCATTCATGTATACAGGCACAGTGAGCACATCTGTATGTCTACACCTGCGATCCGGGC
This sequence comes from Nanorana parkeri, assembly GCF_000935625.1. NCBI lineage: Eukaryota > Metazoa > Chordata > Amphibia > Anura > Dicroglossidae > Nanorana > Nanorana parkeri. The sequence goes on along the minus strand of NW_017307664.1, from coordinate 203,517 downwards.
TGCAAGAATCTTTAGGCTGCAGAAGACCCAAGCCGCAGGCTTAAAGGATTATTAAACCCTTGCATGTTTTTGCATGTATATAAGGCTAGCACGCAGTAGATATATGCAAAAACATTTAAAAAAAAAAACTTTTAAAAAGGGTTTAAACTTACCTGTGTCTTCGCCGGTCGCTCCCGTCCGGACATCTGAAGAGTCTCAGGCGGCCGCACAGGGTCTTGGCTGGGAGCTGGGAGACAAGGAGAGACAAAAGGTAAGTCTATGGAGCAGTGTGCACCCGCACAGACTCTGTGGGACATCTGAGGAGAGGAGGACAGAGGAATCAGCGCTGGATCAGAGACCTGCACCGGCGCTGGAGGGACAGCTGAAAATGGCAGTAAAGAAGAAGGGGAAAAAAAGTTTGACTTTAATGTCACTTTAATCCCTGTGTGAATGGGGCCTAAAGCTGATAAGAACTTGTTTCATCTCAGGTCCTTGACGAAGACGCATGACCACAAGTTAAGCTTGGTAGAAGGGGGTTTTAATCTGAAATTGCGGAGAGGGTTCTTTACAGTCAGAGCAGCAAAAATGAGAAACTCCCTTTCCTATGTAGTGGTATCAACTTGGAGTACTGACAGATTCAAAAACGTATAGATGTCTTCCTCTCTGAGCATTATATACGAGGATATGTACATTCAATATAATAAAAACAAACCAATGCACACATATGTTGGACTGGATGGACCGGTGTCTTTTTTCCAACCCCAACTACTATGTAACGGTGTTTCATGGTTGCAATGATTCCAATGCAAAATAATTAATAAATACACATTTCCTTCTTTCATCAATTTGGGTGAATTGGTTAATTTGGGACTATACCGTTACCCTTGCTACTTTACCTAATATAGACAAAGCATTTGCTTTAAATAACTCTACGAATATCATCATTGCTATTTTTATCATCATTTGCAACTCTCAGCTGCACTTTGTATTTGTCAAATAAGATATGTATACACACACAGAGAGAATCCAGTTTCAGCTATGTTAGCCATGTACAGATGACAAGTGGTTATGTTTTTACTGCAAGTAGTAGAAATCAGGGGGAATTCATTTTGTTTTTCAAAAACAATTCAGCATTGAGCATAGTTTCTGGTATGTCACACAAAGGACATAAACTTGTCACTGGTAGCTGGATGGCGGTCATGTCACTTGTGCGATGCCGTAGTCTCTGACCATAAGTTGCTGTAGACTTGGTTTCCGCAAGCCACAGTCTTGAATGGTGTTGGTGGTCCCGTGTTTTCTCTCCCTTGCTCTTGTGACTATGAGAAGTGACAAAGGCGTCTGAGCTGCAGCATGGAGATGTCACATGGAGCTAACGCCACACTGAGGATTTCCTGAATAGTGTCTGCAGCTACATCAGCAACTTCCTGTCCTCTTTTATCACATCTAAAGCAGAGAAAAGTCAAGACTTTCCCAGCGCAGCTGAGCTGCTTTGTTCTTGAAGGGGTCGAGCCACACCAGCAACTCTGTAACATCTACAAGATCTGATTATTTCTATGCCGGTTTGCAAATGATATCTGTCATTTAATAAGAGCTTCTGAAGCTGGTTCCCTATAGGTAGCGCCAAACGCAGTTAAAAGTCATATCGATCTGTGCCACAACATCCGCCGTGATTTGCTAGAAATGCCAAAAAAGGTTGATGTTTCCCTTCCTTGAGCAAATGTCAATGTCTGCTACATACAATGTGCCATCCCTGCTACTCTTTTCTGCCTGTAATACCTAAGCTTTTGTTATTTAAAATATGGAGGGATACGCTCTATTAAAAGTAAAACTCCGGCTTTGTTGCAGAAAACGTCCAACAGACAATTCCATCCAGATATGAACGTTACAAGGATTTTATTAAACTCTATTCCAGTTACTAGCCTGATTCTGTTCTGCAGATAGTAAGGTTGGCCATGCCAGTGCTCTTGCTAAAATCTTTCAGGGCCCATATACGTTCTGGCACGCATTGCGTTATAGCAGCCCATTGAAATCAATGGACTGCCAATGCACCAAAACATTTCAAAAAATCGGATGTGCCACAAAATTTGTAATGAATTGCACCACAATGCACTATAGCATGTTGGAGTGCTACTGTAAAGTGCATTACCACGTGTACCACAATGCAATAGTGTTATTATAGTCCACGTACAGCCAAAACTTTGTCTTTTTGGAAGGGTGGGGGGTAGTTAGAACCACTGTCAAGTTTTTACAGGCTGCATGATTCCTCATTGGAGACATTCTGCCTTGCTTCCTGTTCTTTTCACCAGGGCCGGAAGTAGGAGGAAATCTCTGCACACCTGTCGTTCCTGCCTGTGTCTGGCTCTATATACAGTGTCCATATCCGTGGAAGGATTAAGTGGATGATTATTAAAGAAGAACTCAGATGAGCACTGTTGTGTAGTAACCGCAGGAGAAACACGCTAATAGGTTGTGCCATTTTGGTCATGGCCATTCAGGAGGGTGCCAGGAAATCTCACCATTCCCTCAGCTCAGTGACATATGGGTCTGGCAGGTTCCTGCAACCACCAAGTCACCCAAAAATATCAGTTTTGGTTGGGGGTTGATGTAATTGTTTTCTTTGCCACTTGTATTGTGTTTATGCAGACAAGTTTTTGATTATTTGGGGAACACAGGTTGAGGAAACAACGTAATGGGGCAATGCCACGTTAATGTAAAGTAGGTATGTTCCTCCTAAAAATGGACAAGCAGTAATTGCAGCAGGTAAAAGTATTAGGCTAACGGCACTAGGGATGTTCAGATACCAGATCAGATACCAGTGCAGATACTTGGCATTTTCACGAGAACTACCAGGGTTGCTGCGGTTGCAGCTGGGACCCGGCTCTGGTGCTCCACCACTGTCCTGAAATCATTAGTCTGTATTGTTATAGAAAAAGTGTCACATGACAATAAACAACAATGTATCAGTAATTGTAATTGTGAGGACTTGGACAAGTATCAGTACTCTTGAAGAAATGGTATCGGTGCATCACTTTATATATACAGTGCATTCAGAAAGTATTCAGACCCCCTTCACTTTTTTCCAATTTTGTTATGTTGCAGCCTGATACTACAGTTGTTTAAATTCTTTTTTTCTTTTCTCATGAATCCACACTCCGCACCCCATAATGATGAAGTGAAAACAGAATTTTAGAAATGTTTGCAAATGTATGAAAGGAAAATCTGAAATATCACATTGGCATACGTATTCAGACCCTTTGCGACAATACATGAAATTTAGCTGAGGCGCCTCCCATTTCTCCTGATCGTTGCTGAGATGTTTCTACACCTTGATTGAAGTCAAATCATACATTAAAACAAATCCCAGGAGCCCTGTAGCCAATGCTACTTAAAAATGACAGCTGGCACAGTATCTGTACTTGTACTGAGTACGGTACTTGATATCTGAACATCCCTAAACGGCACCTAAGAAAATGTGCCAATTTCTGTCCCAACTCTGGGGATCTAGTCCCCACGCTGGCCAGCTGGTACAACTCAAGAAAGAAAACCCACAATTCTGTCCTTATTAGCCTTGTAATGGCCTGTGGCTTGTGCTGGGAAGAGTCATTTTATCAAACGTTACATAGCCTTCTCCCAGGAGGTGGCTGCTGAAGATGGAGCATGTAAGTGGAACCAGAATGCCCCTTATAGTTTTCTTTTTGTCTTAGTGTGAAATCGTAAACCACAATAAAGTATTCCAGGCAATTGGTCTGGTGGGTATTGTGAAAGTGAAAGCAAACAGTTGGTCTCTTTAAAATAATACAAGAAACATTTGTCATCTATTTTGCTATTATTTTTTGGGAATTCTGCTTTGTTCATTGATTTATAACATCTACGGATTACAAGTATGTGAATTGTCTGTATTTATAAGTTGTCTCTGTTCAACACAGTTAGATTAAAGGTCATTAGAGATGCTGCAACATCAGTTACTGAACCTTTAAAGCGGCACTGTAGGCATAAATTAAATACATACATGGCAACTCTTTTACCTGATTTGTATTTCTGTCCATCTATGCCATAGATTTACACAACCCAACACCATTGAGGGTGGCAAAATATTCCCTGTTACAGTTAACTAATATGGTAATGCCATCTCCTCGCCTCCAACCTGTGATAGGAACGTGAAAGAGCAGCAGCAGTGGATGAGGTCGCCTCTCTGCTCATTCTGCAGACAGCTATTAGATTGCTCTTTCTTTAAACATTTAGCAGCATGCAAATGCCCTGTTGTGGTCAAAGTGCTCTAGGGCCTGTCTCAGCAGACTTTTGTTCCTGTCAGACTTGAAGGTGGTCCAATAGACCTATCAATAAACTGTGAATAATCTCAGAAGATTCTCAGATTGATGCCATTGACACAAGCCCAACAGTCACGCCTAAACTCTTTCTCATTTCATTAAAGGCTCCATTTTATCAGCAGCTTTTAGCCAGAGAACCAGGGATGTCCTAATTTCACCCCTAAAGCCCCCTTTTCAGCCTCTTTTGTATAAATACCTTTCTTAGGTGTCTTGTGGTCAGTCATTTGACATGCGCACCTATTCCTCATTGCCTTATATCTAGCACTGGTTGGTCCTTGATGCAGAGAGCGTTGCCAATGCCATTGCCTGTCTCTGCACCATTGTACTGCACTTTGGAGCAAATGCTGAGCTACTGATTTTTTTTCTTTTTTTAAATTTAAAGCTAGAATTGAGCTTTGAACATCCACTTCAGCGCTCAAAAGAGATGGATAAGTCAGCCACAAAATGCACATGTGCATTTTGTTTTTCGCAAGCATTTTTTGTTGTGCATGCAAAATAAATGTGCATGCAAAACCCCCCCCCCCCAATTGTTTGTCACAGGAATTTTACAAGTGGAGCGAATCAGATCAGAATAAGACATGAGAACTATTGTCACTCTTTAGAGAATCGGGCCAATTGAATTCTATAAACAACCGGGCCTTTCAACACGGCTGAAATGGCTGAATATGTGAAAAGGGGACAAGGTCGCCCTCTGCTGACTGAGCACACCAAATAACATGAAACTTTTATATATACACTAAAGCAGGGCTCAAAATTTCCACTCGCCCCCTCGCAATTGGCGAGTGGAAATTCACCTTGAGAGGGAGAGCCGCTGGCAGGACCAGCAGGGGTGAAACTACCGCCGCTTCTGCATCGGCGATCGCGCACTTCAGTTGTCTGCTGTGGCCGGAGTGAAGGGAAGACAGCTGCACTGATTTTTCTTCTCCCTGGCCGCTGCAGCTATAGAGCGGCAGAGGAGGAGAAGAATCAGTTTGTCAGTCTTCCCTTCACTCCAGCCACCTGCAACTTCCTCCGCCCACCTCATCTGCCATAGGCTGGAGGAAGACTGCAGCTGCTATTGGCCGGCTGGACGTTTTTGCAGCGCGGGACTTGAAGAATACATCTCTGTACCCCATCAGCACCAGCGCCAGTACCACCACCAGTACCGGCACCAGGAGAGGAAGAGGGCAGATCAGCTATATGCATTGTAAGTCCTGTTCTTTCTGCCTTACACTGCTGACCTCTGTGCGTTAAATTACTGACCTCTGTACTGTGCGTTAAATTACTGACCTCTGTACTGTGCGTTAAATTACTGGTGCACTGCTGCTTCACTGCTAACCTCTGTACTTTGCGTCACACCGCTGACCTGGCGGAGTTAAGGCCAGGGTATGGGTTAGGTGGGGCAACTGGTGGCTAAATAGCCTGTGATGTCCACTTTATATAAATATATACTTTTCTGTGGCAATATCTTTTTCTGTGATGGCTTTTACACTTTGAAGACAAACATACCAAATTCTATAATTGTTCCACATTGAAATTGTGACCTCTAACTACCAAAAATAAACTGAAATCCCAGACATATGATGTACTCTGTAAATCGCGACAAATAAATTAATTTATTTTGAATTACTTTTCTTTAGGTGCATTAAGTATGTACACATTATCATCACCAAAACTAAAGTATTTTTTAAATTTTTCTTTTGCATATTTGGTATTTTTTTTAAATCATCAATGAGACCTTATACACGGAGTGGCCAGATTATTATGACCACCTGACGTTTGTAGGCAAATTAGCTATAATTAGTTATAATTTCGCGCTGAAGTTGCTAGAGGGCCAGGCCATTATAAATAGGGAAGCAGGTTGTTTACCACGACAGTTAGAGCTGCAGCTAACGATTATTTTCAAAATCGATTAGTTAGCCGATGATTACGTTTGATTAATCGGTTAATCGGATAAACAATAAAAGACATTTTAAAAAATGGCTCCTGTGATGGACTACAATTTCAATACAAACTAGTAGTCCATCACAGAAGCAAGCTTTGTTGCAGGATTACCTGAGCAGTCTTCCAGCAACTTGCTTCTGAGATTGGGCCTGTCTGTCGACGGCTGTCATCCCCTCACACCTCCTCCTCACTACATCTCCCCGCGCCGATCGTGGATGTGGGCGGGTGGTAAATGTGAGGCGAGGAGGAGGTGCGGCGTAAAGAGCGTGGATGCGGTCGGGCGGGTATTGCAGCAGTGAGCGTGAGTTGGGGAGGAGGTGTGGCGCGCAGCGTCTGTGGAGCCGTGAACAGGGCCAACTGATCGGAAGCCGATTAATCGATTATTGAAAAAGTTGACAACTATCTATAGGCAGAGCCAGCTGTGCCCACCCCGTCCCTGTCCGTCCCTCCAGTCAGCGCTGGATGAACAGAGAGGGGAAAATCCCTGCAGGGAGCGGGGACTGACAGTCACCGCTCCCTGCAGGGAGACGATCAGGAAGTCAGCGATCGGCGGTATGTTTTCGCTGATTTCCCGATCAATAGAGCCGACCTGTGAAAGTTTCATTGTCACAGGTCGGCTTGAATTATGGGGATGAGTGTTTTTCATTCACCCCATAATTCTCCTTTAAGGGGATAGCTACCTAACCAAAAATGAAAACAAATCCTTTTTGTTATTGGTCCTGACCATAAAAACGAGAAAACAAATGTGCAAAATTAGATGGTCATTTGACTTGCTGAATTTTTTATAGGAGTATAAATTGCCAGTATGGAATGGGAAGTTAGACCTTGTAGCAATGAAGAAAGGCTTTATCCAAAATTGACTGCGCTAGGAAGGTGAATAAAATTAAATTAAAGTACCAGCTGCAACAATGTGTATCAGTGTGATCAGATATGAACTAGTATGTTGCGCTTGGTTGAAATCTCTTACGTGCGATTTTGTTTCAATATTTCATTGTGATAATGTAATCTTTATGTGTTTAAAGATTACATTATCACAATGAAGTATTGAAACAAAATCGCACGTAAGAGATTTCAACCAAGCGCAACATACTAGTTCACAATGGAGAAAGGCTGTTGGTGTTGTAGGTTCTGAGCTTTTCTAGAGCCTCTAGAAACTCCTAACAATTTATTTATAGTGTGGTAGGTTTCAGTGTTTAAAAAAAAAAAAACATCCAATTCTCCTCCAGAACCCTAAACATTTGTAACAAGCCATTCTACGGGTTAGCACGGTGGCTTCCTTAGCTCAGCTTCTACTGCTTGGTCAATTTGGCATCTAAGCTACAATGATATGAGCGAGTTACAGTTGCTATTCATCAAGAACATAATTTATTTGAAGTAGCGGAAAACCACAGCTTTTTGTTTATTTATTGTAAAAAGAAATAAAAATTCTGAGAAAGAAGAAAAAACAAAGCAAAAAAAGATGTGCCTTACTTTTCTGCAGCATACAGGAAAACGAAACCCAAACCTTTGTTGCTGGGTGTGGGAGAGGTGCTGATTAAGCACGCAAAATAACATGAAACTGTTATATAGTTAACCATACCATACCATACCAAACCAAACCAAACCATAGCTAACCAAAAGGGAAATAGATACTTTTAGCTTTTGTTTTTTATTTTTAGTTCTGACCATAACAATAAAAAAAAGAAATGTGCAAAATTGGATGGATGTGTGACTCTTGCTGAATTTTTCATAGGGATTACTAGAAGCCCTAAAAAAATTTGTAACAATTCAATATTAAAAAAAGCATTCAGGTACCTTTAACTATTAACAGCAATGTATCTTATTTGTGTATCACTCGGCTGCAGATCCTCCAATAATCTCTGAATTGGTGCTGACACCGTCCTTCCTTCTGGAGGGGGGCTACTCTTGTTCCCCATGGTCCCTGTGTGTGTTGTAACCTATCCACCACTCCAAGCCCCCCCCCCCCCCCCCCGTGATGGACTACAATCTCATGTTTAGTTTACTCATTTGTATTGAGATTGTAGTCCATCCTGGGAGTGAGCTTGGAGCGGTGACTACTTTATAACACACACAGGGAACATGGGGAAACACAAGTAGCCCCCCTCCAGAAGGAAGGACAGTGTCAGCACCAATTCAGAGAAGATTGTAGGATCTACAGCCGAGTGATACACAGATAAGATAGTTAAGGTACAGGAATGTATTTTTAAGATTTAAAGGAGAACTATGAGTTGAGTGAAAATCACTCCTCTTCATAGTCCAAGCCAATGTGTGACAATGAAACTGTCACACGTCAGCTCTATAGATCAGGAAGTGAACACATACCGTCGCTCACTCACTTCTCGATCATCTCCCTGCAGAGAGTGGTGACTGTTAGTCACAGCTCCCTGCAGGGATTCCCCCCTCCCCTCTCCAATCCTCCATCGCTGAGTGGATGGGGGAGGGGGCGGGTATGGCTGGCTCTGCCTCTAGATTGGCAGAGCCAGCTGTCACTCATGCAGCCGGGTGGATCTCAACAGTATTGTCAGGATCCGTCCCAGATGCGGCGGTCTCAGTATACCGTGAGCTGTAGCTTGCGATATACTGAGCTTTGGGTCACAGGAGGATGCTAGTATATGTCTTCCCGTGACCCTTAAGAGAACTATGGGGAAAAACACCTATCCCATAGTTCTCTTTTAACTCCTGGGCTTAGAGTCACTTTAAATGGTTTTGTAGGTTCTAGGGTTTTCTAGAGCCCTAAAACTCATCACAATTCATGATATGAAGTTGTAGGTTCTGGGTTTTTCCATAAGCCAGTTGACAGTTAACAAAGCCTTTCTGTGGGTTAGCACGGTGGCTTCCATACCTCGACTTCTACTGCTTGTTTTGGTTTGGCATCTAAGCTACAATGATATGAGCAAGTTGCAGTTGCTATACATCAAGAACAATATTTATCTGACATAGCAGAAAACCACAGCCTCTTTTTGTTGTTTTTTTTTTTTAAAGAAATTATAATTCTGAGAAAGAAGGAAAAACAAATGAAAAAAACAAATGTGCCTTACATTGTTCTTCTTCACAATCAACAAAAAAAACCTTGTTACTGGGTGTGAGAGAGGTGCGCTGAGACAAGAGTTTGCACGAACTGTGTTAAGAGAAATGAGTCAGAGCGCATAGTACGAGGAAGAAGAGGAAGTGCTTGCGGCCGGGGCTACGTGGTTTCTTCACTTCTTCTGCTGAAAACCGCCATACTGATGTCTAGAAGAGCTGCGTGTGTGGGAAGGGTCCGACAGCCGAAGTGTGGGAAAGATAAGTGTGAAATGGAGTTGACATGAAACGACTTGAGTCGTTTTTTGATAAAGGGTCAACCCCGTACGGAGTTACATAGTATTTGAGGTTGAGTAAAGACACAGGCCCATCAAGTACAAGCCGTGATTTATTTTTCTTTTTTTCTTGAAGGAATTAGCTTAAATTGCGTCAACATTAATTTTTCTTTCACTTCCATTGAAGTGTAATGTCCCCTTTGGGCAGGCTCATGGATAAATGGTAAAACATATGAATAATGAATAAAGGAAATATTAACACGTACATTTCCCAGATTATTTGTTTACCGTATTTTTCGCTCCATAAGACACACTTTTTTTCCCCCCAAAAGGAGGGGGAAAATGTTCCTGCGTCTTATGGAGCGAATCCCGACGCCCGAGACATGCAGTTTCAGGCGCCGGGCGAGTAGTAGGAGCCACTGCTCGTTTAATACGAGTGATCTAATGAGATCACTCGTATTAAAGCAGAGCAGCGGCGGCGGCGATCAAGTTGAGCAGCAGGAGCCACTGCTCGTTCAATACGAGTGATCTAATGAAATCACTCGTATTAAAACCGAGCAGCGGCGACGATCGAGATCACCATAGAGCAGACGAAGAATAGACGTTCTTCGCCTGCTCTGTGTCATCACTGAGACCGTGGCGCTGTAATCACAGCGCCACCTGTCTCAGCGGTCACTAACTGCAGCTTCTGTCACAGCTTCTTTCATAGAAGCTGTGTCAGAAGCTACAGTCTGTCGAGTGCTCCATAAGGCGCGCCGGACCTCCCTGCGTCCTATGGTCCGGTGCGTCTTATGGACCGCAAAATATGGTACTTCTATTTTGACCATTTATGCAATAAGAAAATGTTCATCGTTTTTTGGGACTTTGTCTTTGGGCTCCATAGTTAAAGGAGTTGTAAAGTCCCAACATATCCTCTCCTATATATGTGTTTCCCCGAAAATGAGACAGTGTCTTATATTTTTTTTGGCTCCAAAAAAACACACTAGGTCTTATTTTCGGGGAAGGTCTTTTTTTTTATGTACAACAATCCAAAGTTAATGCAAATCCAAATTAAATAATCCAAAATGGCAAAGTTAAGAATAGGGTGATCAGGGCAATCAGGGGTGCTGTACCTTTCCAAGAGCATTTTGGCAACCAGAATGAGCGAAGCGCGCTGAGCCCTGTATATATATATATATATATAAATATATATATATTGTAATAGAAATACATAGTAGAGTTGTTTCTGATAATACAATCAAAGCTCACATGACAAATATCCCTTTTATGTAGTGAGTGCTGCCTTCCTGGATTCCCAGTGTGCTTTGCATCTCTTTCCCTGCTGCTTGATGTGATGCAATCTCCATTTCTCAAGACTACATCACCCATCATGCATTGTTTTCAGCAAGCAATGATCATGTTACATTGTTCAGACATTGAGTTGTAGTTCACAAGGCTCTGTGAGAGTGACACCAGGAAGTGCATAGTCACAGGGCTGAGTGAAATGGTGTCGGTGCATTAAGGAAGTCCATCCTGTGGGCATCTTCAATAAGTAAGTTTACAAACTTCTGCATTTATCTTGTTATTGGCAGCGGGATAGAATTTATGGAAATTTAATACAAAAATTGAGATTTATTTTCAGATTCTGACCATAGATACCTTTTAAAGCCAGACAACAAGAAACCTTTTTAATGTCATTTTGGATAGAATGTGGAAGGGTCTAAACTTCTGTCAAGTGCTGCCTGTGTCTGAGATTCCTGCCCTTCTTTCTGGAGGGGGGCTACTTTTGTTCCCCATGGTCCCTGTGTGTGTTGTAAAGTAGTCACCGCTCCAAGCTCGCTCCCATGAAGGACTACAATCTCAATACAAATGAGTAAACTAAACATGAGATTGTAGTCCATTCCGGGGAGTGAGCTTGGAGCGGTGACTACTTTATAACACACACAGGGACCATGGGGAACAGAAGTAGCCCCCCTCCAGAAGGAAGGACAGTGTCAGCACCAATTCAGAGATGATTTGAGGATCTGCAGCCGAGTGATACACAAATAAGATACATTGTTGTTAATAGTTAAGGTACTTGAATGTATTTTGACGATTTAGTTTAGTGTCACTTTAGCACAACACACCAGAACATTAAGGTGTAAATGAGCCCTTGAGGTTCTAGAATAGCTTTGACTATGACTTGGCTGAATTAGAAAGATGTGTATAATATTATAATACAGAAATACTATTACAGTTGTTTTTTTAAAACAATAGTGTATTTACCCTTTAAGTGTTTCTTTTGCCTCATGTCACGTGTTTTGTCTTTCAGGTTTTCACTCGGGGACGCTCGGCGTCCTTTGTACGAGACGGCCGTTCTGGTAGAAGACATTGTGCATACTCAGCTCATCAACCTGGTAAATGAAAATCTCATTACAGTGTTATATATTTGTACTTAGATCTTTTTTTACAGCCTAAGAAGCATCACAACTGTGTTTTGTTGTTTTGTTTCAATTGTAGTAAATCTCTGTGGAGGAAAGTCATTGCTGTACCCACATTATCAGTGATGTTTCTGTATCTAAAAATTACCTTTTGTAGATCAGTAATCTGTACACAGCAACATCATGTTATGTTTTCCAATTATATCAACTTCCCCCTTTCCCTTGCCTAAAGTCACACCGATAGATACTAACAACTTCTATTTGCATAGTATTCTCTTTCCAGTGACAACACTTGTGCAGGGAGTCTATATGACCGAGTAGTCCAATAGGCACCAGAGTAGGACCGATTACACTCTACATTGTAGTAGACCTACCTCCCCTCCCCTACATTTGTTTGTTTTTTTTGCTGTATAAGGCTTTGAATTGAAGGACACTTCTGATGAGGGTTGTGGCTTTTACACACAGACCGCTGCAGTATGTGGTCAGGAAGCAGCATTTTCACTAAGTGACATAGGTGGTTTAAATCTGAACTCCGGCCTTCCCTTCACTCCTGCACAGTTGTACCGGCTCCTTTCAGCATCACATGGGGGCATGGCGCTGTGTTTAGGCTTTTCTTCTCTTTCTATTTAATTTTTTTCTCCGTATCTCTATGGGTTGAACTCGATGGAATTGTGTCTTTTTTCAGCCTGACTAACTATGTAACTATGTGGATATTAACTAGGGCGGTCTACATGCAAATGCAGCCTGTCTAGGAACACCCTTCAAGGCAATTTGATATCTACATAATTTATCCTGCTCCTTAAGCCCCAGTGATGACAGGATGTTTATTATTAGTAGGGATGCACAATTCTTTTGGTATCGAGGACGAGTACCGATATTTTTTTTTTCGGTACTCGCCGATACAGATACCGGAAGTCCCATTAAGGAAGCCGTGTAATGACTCGCCACCTGGCTTCCCGATTAGCAGTGAAGCCGTCCCCATGCTTCTCCTCACTAGGTAACGAGAAAGCATGGAGCCAGCTTTCTGGCCAATCTGGAAGCCGGGTGCCGTGTAATGACACAGGGCCTGGCTTCCTGATTAGCCAGGAAACCAGCTTCATGCTCCCTCGTCACAAGTGTAGAGGGAGCATGAAGCCGGCTTCCTGGCCAATCAGGAAGCCTGGCAGCGTGTAATGACTTGCTGCCCGGCTTCCTGATACCAGAAGTATCAGGTTAGGCATCTGAGCATTTTGCCGCCCAAATACTCGGCAACCGCAGAGAGTATTCCCTACTTATTAGTGTGAAGCAGAGGCAGGGCCATCCCTCCCCTGTATGCTGTCTGAGGCTGTAGAAGGGGCTTGGTGGATGCTGCTGTTAGAGCTTTCCTGGGGGTCGGGGGGCTTTCATGGGGCAGCGTTGGGTGCGGTGGGATGGGTAGGTATGTCAGATCCATGCCTGTCATCAGTAGCACTGTCTGGTCCCTCCCAGCTCATTGACATCACTGGTTTCCAGGAGCGTGGCAGGATGCCAACCAGACCGTCCCACTGGGTTGGAAGCCGGACAGAATGTCACAGGTTGCTAAGAGCTGTAATCTGTGGCCTCTCTTCTGCTGCCGCTGCCCTAATGAGGTGCCGCCAGAAGTGAGCCCCTTAGGCTGCTTCATTATAGGGACACCCCTGAGCATAGGCATGGCTATGGGGACTCCATAGTAGAACCATTAAGGGCCCATATCTCTTTTTTTAATTGCTTTTTGCTAATTAATTTCGTATAAATGATGTAGAAGTTGAATAACTTTATAAACTTTTATTTCATCCAAATCTAGTTATTAGATGTCATAGCTATCTGCATAAATCACTACGTAGCCTGTGCGTCTGGGCCCCATAGCAGTTGCACGATCTGCTTTGGTGAACACCACGCGGTGAAGCATTTTGCAACATTGTAATGACATGTTCTGTATAGCTGTGTGTATTATAAGTTGCATTCTATTTGACAAATGTAGAATTATGCATCCCACTTCGTTCCGTCGTCATCGTCGGGAGCAGGTGATCGAGCGCTGCCGAGCAGATAGCAAATCGCTGCTGGCGGTGGCTGGAACTCGCTGTTTTCCTATGGAGACATGCAGAGCATCCTGTAGGCTGGTGTTTATGTACTGCGCAGATTAAATAAATGAAATATCAGACGTTTTCTTAACCTATAACCTGCGAAGCCTGTGCAGGGAAGTAAAAGACGTTTCTCATGGAGGATTTCTTGTTTGGTGTGACATCTCCCAACCCTAAAGAAGAAGTCTTTCGGAGGGAGAAGAGACGGGACAGAAGGCAGACAAATTGCTTTTCTAACCTATTGCCTCGGGGCTCTAGACATCGCTTTGGTGTAGAGGAAGTGAAAGTGCTTTTAATAACTCATTGTTTTGACCTTTGATTGGGACAAGAGGAAACTCTTAAATCAAATGTGCGTGTGCTGTGCTCCTTCTACAAAGGGCCAGGAGAGAAACGGTCTTCTGTCTAGTCTTATGAGAAAAGCGTCCATTTAGTATTTTCATGCCTTGTTTACGGGGCTCTTATGTGTATAGAATATGATGTAAAATTTGTCAAAATTGTCTCCGAAACTCTTTATTTGATTCACGTAAACAGGCAGCATTATTATTATTATTATTATTATTATACAGGATTTATATAGCGCCAACAGTTTGCGCAGCGCTTTACAATATAAGGAAGTCATTACAATCACAATACAATTCAAGACAAGATGGTAAGGAGGGCCCTGCCCCTGAGGACTTACAGTATTCACCAGGACCAAGCTGGGAGGTTCAACACTCTTTTTGAACACTGTTTAGGGAAATGCGTCAGCCTTTTTTAGATCCTTAAACACATTTAAAAAGTATTTTATTATTCATAAATTATTTATAATTCAAAACTGGAGCAGACAGTTTTTTTATGGCAACCAATCAGCTTCTTTCTTCAGTTTGTTTAGTTAACATTTGAAAATGAAACAGAGAATCTGATTGGTTGCCCTGGGCATATTTTTGAACGTTTTTTTTTTGTAGCTGTCACCAATTTCTAACTTTTTTTTTTTTGTACGCTGAGCTGTGCATGTGTAGCTCACTGCACAGACCCGGCATGCCGGGATGAAGTAACTCCTGTGCACATGAGCAGGAGTAATGTCATCAGGGCACAGCCAATCAGGAGGCCAAAGAACTAGAACCAGTAAGAGGACCGAGCTGAAGATAGAAGCACCGGAGAGGAGGAACACTGCGCTGCAGGGGATCTGTTTGGCAGGTAGGTTTGCCATAATGTACTTATATGCTGTGCATACTACACATTATGTCTACAACCTCCAGGTGGGCTTTTATTTTATTTATTGATGTACCTTTACTTCTGCTTTAAGCATATCACTGACCACCCAATTTATCATTAGCTCATATACAATACTTTCTGGTCTCCCCTTTTTATTCTTCTTTGCTGGTTAATAGTGGTGTGTCAGTGAGGTAAAGATAAGTTTCCGTGGAGCTTATGCCTGTTTATTTTTTCTTTTAAATGAACCTGATGTTTAGTTGATAGAGATGCAAATGCAGTATTATTATAATAATTTTTTCATCTGTATCATAATTCCATTTTCTTTTAATCATAAATCAGCTTTATTATACATGTGCAAGATACAGTAGGACAATAGGCAATGCCTCATATATGTAACAACATCACCAGTACTTGTATGGGATAGGAGGTTTACATCAATTGCATCTCAAGCACTATAACATTAATGGGCTGCCCGTCATAGGAGGGCAGTCATTGTAGGGCTGGAACAACCCTGTCTGGTACAACAAAAAGTGTGAACAGTAAATGACATCATACATAACCAACACTTCTCAGAGTCAGGCACTGCGTGCCACTCCGGTCCTATCCATAATCAAGTAGAAAAGCAACTGCTATGAGTAGATCATGCGTGTATTGATCTGTGTTCCCCCTCACGTCAAGGAACGAGACGGGATATAATACGAGTATGGCAGCAAAGAGAAAGACGAGAGGGAGGGGTAAGCGCTAGGTTATAAGGAGTGACAGGTAAAGAGGGGGGAGCGGGGTCGGCAGAAGGAAAGGAGCGAGGTTCCGTTTTCTTTTAAGTGTGTTGCTGTTAGCAAAAATCCAGCTTTGGGTTGATTTTCAAATTTTCCTTTTGCCCACTGCTGCTTTGTAGATTAAGCTGAAATTTGCACATGCATTTAATTAGTCCGACGGGTGACTCCTCCCCCATGGGAGCTCATTCACACAAGGATTTTTTTCCAGAGGCAGATTCCTGCGGCATGAATCTGCATATAACTGCAACAGGAATTGCGGGTGGCTCCAAATAGCTGTGGGTGCTCAGCATGTCCAAAGCAATAACTGGCTGACATCAGCCTCAGGTGTCCTCCCATGTTCTGAGTAAATAGCAATGAGGATAATGGAATTAAATAAATCCAGAATGTTTTTTTTTTATTGAAGAAGCATGTCACATGTGTTGTATAGCCAACGTTTCGGAACCACGCAGGGTTCCTTCATCAGGGTAGACATAGTCAGGTCACTATAACTACCCTGATGGAGGAACCTTGTGTGGTTCAGAAAGGTTGGCTATATAGCACATGTTACATGCTCCTTCAATAAAAAGAACATTTTGGATTTATTTCATCCCATGAATGCTGGAGGTGATTCTCATTGCTATTTACTCTATATACGCACAGCGCCATCCGTGGACATCACTACAAGCACCACCTTTACTTCTGGTCTCTACTGCTGTACGGTGTGCAGGGGGCATCTTCGTTTATTGCCCATGTTCTGAGGTGATCACACTCTCTGGGATAAGACAAGCATTGTGCATAAGACACTGGACAGTTCTGAATTTCTGGCACGATAAACAGTTTTTTTTTTGCAATTACTTAACAGATGTAAGAACATGTTTGCATTGTTATATTTAACAGACCAGAAGGGAGCAAATAAGAGAAGTTTATTGTTGGGGTGGTGTCCAGAAACGTTTGTCCGTAAAGTGTCCGTATGTTTCCAGGTTCTTAGGACTACCCCTAGTTGTTCTTGTAGAGGGAGGTTGCACAGAATAGTTGTGCAGATCTGCACAGATTTGCTGCCTTCTGAATACAATTAATTGAGGGGAATTACAATTAATCTAAATACAATTAATTGAGGGGAATCTCTCTCCCTCCCC
>NW_017307664.1:184147-185629 GCF_000935625.1 Nanorana parkeri | reverse complement strand
CCCCTTCTCTCTCCCCCCCTCTCTCTCCCTCCCTCTCTCTCCCCCTCCCGCTCTCTCCCCTTCTCTCTCTCTTTTTCTCTCTCCCTCACTCTCTTCCCCTCTCTCCCCAACCAACTAATCGATGATGAGAATAGCTGCCAACTATTCTCATCGATTATTATCGATTTAGTCGATTAGTTGTTGCAGCCCTAGAATTTAATAAAGCTGGCCATACAGTGTTCTATTTTTTTTCTTTCAACCTGCGGGCTGAATGAAAAAATAGAACATATTCCTTCATCAACACTAACAAGTGTTGATTGAGGAATATGCCTGTCATCATTGTATTCAGAATACCTGAAAAGCGCTGGCAGCTCATTGGCTGCCCACTCTGTTTGTTCAAAGATTTTCTGACCGGCTCCTTTGATGAGCTGATCGAGGGAAGCGGGCCGCAAGGGTGCAGACAGCAGAACCCACTATACGAATTTCAGCCGGTTCCTCAAGAACCAGATGAAATTTGCAGTGTATGGCCACCTTAAGGCTGGAGAAGCTGTACATGCAACCAGTCAGTTTCAAGCTCTCATTTTCAAAACTCAACTGAACAAGCTGAAGAGCGAAGCCGATTGGTTACCACGCAGAGCTGCTCCAGATTCTGTCTGTTCCAGTTTTAATAAAGTCACCCCATTATTTTAACGTTTTATAGCTTTTATGAAGAGTTTAGTCAATGAGGTTAGATCTATTTTAAATAATGTGTCATTATGGCTGACTTGAGGGTATTAAATAAAAAGGCTTGTGTTATTCTTCAGGCAAGGAATCATATAATTGCCATTAAAGAAGGAAATCGTACGTGGGATTTATTTGGTGTTGTAGTGTTAAGGGATGTGGTGTCTAGTTTATGTGAACCCATGATACTATACTTTTAGTCATTCCGATTAGGAATGAAGTACTTGGCTTGATGGGCTTCTACTTTGCTTAGTTATTTGCGGTGATTTGTATAGGTCTCTGTCTTGGGACATCAAAATGCTTCCAGCTTTGATAAACGGGGCTCCCTGTAGGTATTTATTTTATTATTTTGGCTGGTAATGACATTTGTTTGACTGTCCTTTCTCATAATAGATGTCTTTGTATAATTGCTGTACAATATAGCCATTCCAGTCTGTAGCTTCAGGCTCCTGTGCAGACTCTTCATTATCAGACAGAAAATGAGAGTGGATTGCTGATCGTTCCTAATAGTGCTTTGATTTCCAGGATATTTGGGGAGGTGTAGCTGCTGTAGGTATTTCAGTAATTGCTGACTGTCAGGAAACAATCACAATCGCTTTGACTCATTCCAGCCTCAAGGTCCTTCTCTGATTACCTTATTGTGTTTGGCATATTCTTCCCAGAAGTACTCTGTTTAGGAGTAACTGCTACCCATGGCAAGTGGAGAGCCAACCAGCTCACTCTCTGACTATCTTTAAATATTTAAAGTAGATATAAAGCCTTTTTGGGGGGGGTTGTTTTGAA